>NC_057418.1:33787134-34017427 GCF_019320065.1 Cervus canadensis | reverse complement strand
AAATAATGGCAATTGTCATTCTTCTCTACTTGCTTGGAATAAGTTGTTCCTTGCCCTGGTGGAGTGACTATTTGCAAGTCTATTCTAATACATTTTTAAAAACTGGGTATACGTTTGTATCCACTCAGAAACATCTGTATTGTCATCACTTCCAAGAGAAGTGGGAATGTTTAAAGGTTATCAATTTAGAAATATTAAAATAAATCAACAATGTATAACTTTCTAGCATAAAACAAAATGAAGTGACTTAACACTGCCCCTTATTCTGTCCCTTGTATCAAAGGCTGAATGATGCCATCATTCTGTTCCAGAAGGAATATTAGGATGATATAATAGAGCTGTCCTTGGTGGGAAGGTAGCATGCCTGGCATAACTTTGCCTCCTTGAGTGCACAGTAAACAAACGGAAGGGAGTAGAATCAATCACAGCTACATAGAGCTTCATGGCCAACAGAGATGAGAAAAGTTAATGGTTAAAAGGTTACAAAATTCATATAACATGAAGATCAGCAGTGTGTATTCTCCTCTCAAAGACTAAAGAAATAG
This sequence comes from Cervus canadensis, assembly GCF_019320065.1. Lineage (NCBI taxonomy): Eukaryota > Metazoa > Chordata > Mammalia > Artiodactyla > Cervidae > Cervus > Cervus canadensis. The sequence goes on along the minus strand of NC_057418.1, from coordinate 34,016,882 downwards.
ATTATGAGTTTTGAAATGTTGGTTGTTGAGGGCTTTTAAAAGGGCCTTGATTTAAAACATCAAATAATATGGTAATACTTAAAAATGGGTAAAATGCTTGAACAAATAATTTACAAAAGTACAAATAACTAGTGAATATATGAAAAAAATCATCCTCATTGGAAATCAAGGGTAACAATTAAACAAAAAATAAGATATTGTTTTCCTCTATCAATTTAATAAAAATGAAAAAGAGTAATAACACCTAGTATTGATGATGATGTTATCAAATGGACACTCTAAGATATTGCTGATGTATACACTTCCCAGAAAGAAAAATGAAGATGAATATACAAACACAGTACCTGTGGTTTCTCTGGTGATGGAATTCTAAGTGATTTTAACTTTGTTCTTTATATTTTCTATATTTCCCAAATGTGTTATAATGAGCATATTTTATAGTTTCACAAAAAATTATTAGCAAAAACCATTTTAAGAAGTGAATTCTGTAAACAAGAAATATCTTCTAAATTTAATACTATATTGAAACATTTTTCTACAGGTTTTCTGGACTCAAAAGTTTGGATATTTATCTTAGATAGTGTCTTCTAATGTTTTATGTATTCAGTCTCATTTACCCAACCAGATTGCTAATTTCTTGAGGGTAGGGTTGATTGTCTCTGTATAATTCATATCTTCAGAACAATGTTCAGCCTAAACGGACAATCAATGCATGTTATGTGTACTTTCAAAAACCAAATGTTTTCCCCCAAAACTAATTCCTGACCAATCTCCATCCTTGGATGACTCAACATTGTCAGTATCACTATTATGTCTCTACTTTTTAATATGCTGCCTAGGTTGGTCATAACTTTCCTTCCAAGGAGTAAGTGTCTTTTAATTTCATGGCTGCAATCACCATCTGCAGTGATTTTGGAGCCCAAAAAAATAAAGTCAACCACTGTTTCCACTGTTTCCCCATCTATTTGCCATGAAGTGATGGGACCAGATGCCATGATCTTAGTTTTCTGAATGTTGAGCTTTAAGCCAACTTTTTCACTCTCCTCTTTCACTTTCATCAAGAGGGCCTTTACCTCTTCCTAACTTTCTGCCATAAGGGTGGTGTCATCTGCATAGCTGAACTTATAGATATTTCTCCCGGCAATCTTGATTCCAGCTTGTGCTTCCTCCAGCCTAGCATTTGTCATGATGTACTCTGCATATAAGTTAAATAAGCAGGGTGACAATATACAGCCTTGACATACTCCTTTTCCTATTTGGAACCAGTCTGTTGTTCCATGTCAGTGCTTATTCAGTGCTTACTATGTGTTTCTCTCTCTCTCTCTCACACACATACACTCACACACCTACACACAATTTTTCAACACTGTGAGGCACACAGCATTATAAACCCTTTTTATGGTGAGAAAGCTCAAGATAACACAGTGAGATAGTGGTGGAATTATGTCTTGAACTTTCTAATCTTATCACATGTTTCTACTCCCAGTTCTCTTTTTTTTTTTTTTTTTTATGTTCTTTGGATATTTCTTTTTTTATATGATTTTTTTTTTTCGTTTTTTTATTTTTTTTATTAGTTGGAGGCTAATTACTTCACAACATTTCAGTGGGTTTTGTCATACATTGATATGAATCAGCCATAGATTTACACGTATTCCCCATCCCGATCCCCCCTCCCACCTCCCTCTCCACCCGATTCCTCTGGGTCTTCCCAGTGCACCAGGCCCGAGCACTTGTCTCATGCATCCCACCTGGGCTGGTGATCTGTTTCACCATAGATAGTATACATGCTGTTCTTTGAAACATCCCACCCTCACCTTCTCCCACAGAGTTCAAAAGTCTGTTCTGTATTTCTGTGTCTCTTTTTCTGTTTTGCATATAGGGTTATCGTTACCATCTTTCTAAATTCCATATATATGTGTTAGTATGCTGTAATGTTCTTTATCTTTCTGGCTTACTTCACTCTGTATAAGGGGCTCCAGTTTCATCCATCTCATTAGGACTGATTCAAATGAATTCTTTTTAATGGCTGAGTAATATTCCATGGTGTATATGTACCACAGCTTCCTTATCCATTCATCTGCTGATGGGCATCTAGGTTGCTTCCATGTCCTGGCTATTATAAACAGTGCTGCGATGAACATTGGGGTGCACGTGTCTCTTTCAGATCTGGTTTCCTCAGTGTGTATGCCCAGAAGTGGGATTGCTGGGTCATATGGCAGTTCTATTTCCAGTTTTTTAAGAAATCTCCACACCGTTTTCCATAGCGGCTGTACTAGTTTGCATTCCCACCAACAGTGTAAGAGGGTTCCCTTGTCTCCACACCCTCTCCAGCATTGATTGCTTGTAGACTTTGGATAGCAGCCATCTTGACTGGCGTGTAATGGTACCTCATTGTGGTTTTGATTTGCATTTCTCTAATAATGAGTGATGTTGAGCATCTTTTCATGTGTTTGTTAGCCATCTGTATGTCTTCTTTGGAGAAATGTCTGTTTAGTTCTTTGGCCCATTTTTTTGATTGGGTCATTTATTTTTCTGGAATTGAGCTGCAGGAGTTGCTTGTATATTTTGAGATTAATCCTTTGTCTGTTTCTTCATTTGCTATTATTTTCTCCCAATCTGACGGCTGTCTTTTCACCTTACTTATAGTTTCTTTTGTAGTGCAAAAGCTTTTAAGTTTCATTAGATCCCATTTGTTTAGTTTTGCTTTTATTTCCAATATTCTGGGAGGTGGTCATAGAGGATCTTGCTGTGATTTATGTCGGAGAGTGTTTTGCCTATGTTCTCCTCTAGGAGTTTTATAGTTTCTGGTCTTACATTTAGATCTTTAATCCATTTTGAGTTTATTTTTGTGTATGGTGTTAGAAAGTGTTCTAGTTTCATTCTTTTACAAGTGGTTGACCAGTTTTCCCAGCACCACTTGTTAAAGAGGTTGTCTTTTTTCCATTGTATATCCTTGCCTCCTTTGTCAAAGATAAGGTGTCCATAGGTTCGTGGATTTATCTCTGGGCTTTCTATTCTGTTCCATTGGTCTATATTTCTGTCTTTGTGCCAGTACCACACTGTCTTGATGACTGTGGCTTTGTAGTAGAGTCTGAAGTCAGGCAGGTTGATTCCTACAGTTCCATTCTTCTTTTTCAAGATTACTTTGGCTATTCGAGGTTTTTTGTATTTCCATACAAATTGTGAAATTCTTTGGTCTAGTTCTGTGAAAAATACCGTTGGTAGCTTGATAGGGATTGCATTGAATCTATAGATTGCTTTTGGTAGAATAGCCATTTTGACAATATTGATTCTTCCAATCCATGAACACGGTATGTTTCTCCATCTGTTTGTGTCCTCTTTGATTTCTTTCATCAGTGTTTTATAGTTTTCTATGTATAGGTCTTTTGTTTCTTTAGGTAGATATACTCCTAAGTATTTTATTCTTTTTGTTGCAATGGTGAATGGTATTGTTTCCTTAATTTCTCTTTCTGTTTTTTCATTGTTAGTATATAGGAATGCAAGGGATTTCTGTGTGTTAATTTTATATCCTGCAACTTTACTATATTCATTGATTAGTTCTAGTAATTTTCTGGTAGAGTCTTTAGGGTTTTCTATGTAGAGGATCATGTCATCTGCAAACAGTGAGAGTTTCACTTCTTCTTTTCCTATCTGGATTCCTTTTACTTCTTTTTCTTCTCTGATTGCTGTGGCCAAAACTTCCAACACTATGTTGAATAGTAGTGGTGAGAGTGGGCACCCTTGTCTTGTTCCTGATTTCAGGGGAAATGCTTTCAATTTTTCACCATTGAGGGTGATGCTTGCTGTGGGTTTGTCATATATAGCTTTTATTATGTTGAGGTATGTTCCTTCTATTCCTGCTTTTTGGAGAGTTTTAATCATAAATGAGTGTTGAATTTTGTCAAAGGCTTTCTCTGCATCTATTGAGATAATCATATGGTTTTTATCTTTCAATTTGTTAATGTGGTGTATTACATTGATTGATTTGCGGATATTAAAGAATCCTTGCATTCCTGGGATAAAGCCCACTTGGTCATGATGTATGATTTTTTTAATAGGTTGTTGGATTCTGTTGCTGAATTTTGTTAAGGATTTTTGCATCTATGGTTCATCAGTGATATTGGCCTGTAGTTTCCTTTTTTTGTGGCATCTTTGTCAGGTTTTGGAATTAGGGTGATGGTGGCCTCATAGAATGAGTTTGGAAGTTTACCTTCTTCTGCAATTTTCTGGAAGGGTTTGAGTAAGGTAGGTGTTAGCTCTTCTCTAAATTTTTGGTAGAATTCAGCTGTGAAGCCATCTGGTCCTGGGCTTTTGTTTGCTGGAAGATTTTTGATTACAGTTTCGATTTCCTTGCTTGTGATGGGTCTGTTAAGATCTTCTATTTCTTCCTGGTTCAGTTTTGGAAAGTTATACTTTTCTAAGAATTTGTCCATTTCATCCAAGTTGTCCATTTTATTGGCATAGAGCTGCTAGTAGTAGTCTCTTATGATCCTTTGTATTTCAGTGTTGTCTGTTGTGATCTCTCCATTTTCATTTCTAATTTTGTTAATTTGGTTCTTCTCTCTTTGTTTCTTAATGAGTCTTGCTAATGGCTTGTCAATTTTGTTTATTTTTTCAAAAAACCAGCTTTTAGCTTTGTTGATTTTTGCTATGGTCTCTTTAGTTTCTTTTGCATTTATTTCTGCCCTGATTTTTAAGATTTCTTTCCTTCTGCTAACTCTGGGGTTCTTCATTTCTTCCTTCTCTAATTGCTTTAGGTGTAGAGTTATGTTATTTATTTGGCTTTTTTCTTGTTTCTTGATGTAAGCCTGTAATGCTATGAACCTTCCCCTTAGCACTGCTTTTACAGTGTCCCATAGGTTTTGGGTTGTTGTGTTTTCATTTTCATTCATTTCTATACATATTTTGATTTCTTTTTTGATTTCTTCTATGATTTGTTGGTTATTCAGAAGCGTGTTATTTAGCCTCCAGGTGTTTGCATTTTTAACAATTTTTTTCCTGTAATTGAGATCTAATCTTACTGCACTGTGGTCAGAAAAGATGACTGGAATGATTTCAATTGTTTTGAATTTTCCAAGACTAGATTTATGGCCCAGGATGTGATCTATTCTGGAGAAGGTTCCGTGAAAAAAAAAAAAAAAGGTGAAGTTGCTTGTTTTGGGGTGAAATGTCCTATAGATATCAATTAGGTCTAGCTGGTCCATTGTGTCATTTAAAGTTTGTGTTTCCTTGTTGATTTTCTGTTTAGTTGATCTATCCATAGTTGTGAGTGGGGTATTAAAGTCTCCCACTATTATTGTGTTACTATTAATTTCCTCTTTCATACTCGTTAGTGTTTGCCGTACATATTGCGGTGCTCCTATGTTGGGTGCATATATATTTATTATTGTTATATCTTCTTCTTGGATTGATCCTTTGATCATTATGTAGTGTCCTTCTTTGTCTCTTTTCACAGCTTTTATTTGAAAGTCTATTTTATCTGATATGAGTATTGCGACTCCTGCTTTCTTTTGGTCTCCATTTGCATGAAATATTTTTTTTCCAGCCCTTCACTTTTAGTCTGTATGTGTCTCTTGTTTTGACGTGGGTCTCTTGTAGACAGCATATATGGGGGTTCTTGGTTTTTGTATCCATTTCAGCCAATCTTTGTCTTTTGGTTGGGCATCAAACCCCATTTACATTAAGGTTAATTATTGATAGGTGTGGTCCCGTTGCCATTTTACTTTGTTGTTTTGGGTTTCTAGCGTATTAACAACGCTTTCTGCCATTTTCCTATCTAGGAAGATCCGTTAGCATTTGTGAAGAGCTGGTTTGGTGGCTGCTGAATTCTCTCAGCTTTTTCTTATCTGTAAAGCTTTTTGAGTTCCCTTCATATCTGAATGGAGATTCCTTGTGGATTACATTCAATCTAGGTTGTAGGTTAATTACTCTTTCATTACTTTCAGGACGTTCCTGCCATTCCCTTCTGGGCCTGGGAGGGTTTCTATTGATAGGTCAGTGTATCCTTTGGGGAATCCCTTTGTGTGTTATTTGTTGTTTTTCCCTTGCGTTTTTATATTTGTTTCTTTGGTTTTGATCTTTGTTAGTTTGTTATTAATGTGTCTTGGGGTGGTTTCGCCTTGGGTTTATCCTGTTTGGGACCTCCTCTGGGTTTCTTGGACTTGAGTGGCTATTTCCTTCCCCATTTTAGGGAAGTTTCAGCTATTTATCTCCTCGAGTATTTTCTCATGGCCTTTTCTTTTTGTCTTCTTCTTCTTGGAACTCCTATGATTCGAAATGTTGGGCGTTTCCACGTGCTCCCAGAGGGTTCCCTGAGGTTGTCCTCATTTTCTTTTGATCCTTTTTTCTTTTTCCTCTCTGCTTCATTTATTTCCACCATTTTTTCTTTCTTACCTCACTTATCCTATCTTCTGCCTCCGTTTATTCTACTCTTGGTTTCCCTCCAAAGTGTTTTTGATCTCATTCATTGCATTATTCATTTTTAATTGATTCTTTTTTATTTCTTCTAGGTCTTTATTAAACAGTTCTTGAATCTTTTCAATCTTTGTTTCCAGGCTATTTATCTGTAACTCCATTTTGTTTTCAAGATTTTGGATCATTTTTATTATCATTATTCTAAATTCTTTTTCAGGTAGATCCCCTATCTCCTCCTCTTTTGTTTGACTTGGTGGGCATTTTTCATGTTCCTTTACCTGTTGGGTATTTCTTTGCCTTTTTATCTTGTTTAGATTGCTGTGTCTGGAGTGGACTTTCTGTATTCTGGAGGTCTGTGGTTCCTTTTTATTGTGGAGGATTTACCCAGTGGGTGGGGTTAGACGATTGGCTTGTCAAGGTTTCCCAGTTAGGGAAGCTTGCGTCAGTGTTCTGGTGCGTGGAACTTGATTTCTTCTTTTTGGAGAGCAACGGAGTGCCCAGTAATGAGTTTTGAGATGGGTCTATGTGTTAGGTGTCACCTTGGGCAGTCTGTATGTTGACATTCGGGGCTATGTTCCTGTGTTGCTGGAGAATTTGCGTGGTATGTCTTGCTCTAAAACTTACTGGCTCTTGGGTGGTGGTTGGTTTCAGTGTAGGTATGGAGGCTTTTGGACGGTCACTTATTGCTTAAAGTTCCATGTAGTCAGGAGTTTTCTGGTGTTCTCAGGTTTTGGGCTTAAGTTTCCTGCCTCTGGATTTCAGTTTTATTCTTCCTGTAGTCTCAGGACTTCTCCAACTATACAGCACTGATAATAAAACTTCTAGGTTAATGACGAAAAGATTCTCCCCTGTTAGGGACACCCAGAGAGGTTCACAGAGTTACATGAACAGGAGAAAAGGGAGGAGGGAGATAGAGATGAGCAGGAGGAAAAAAAGGGGGACTCAAGAGGAGAGAGACATATCTACGCAGCTGTCTGTTCCCAGAGTGTTCTCCGTATCTCAGACACCTACAAGGATTCACAGAATTGGATTGGGAAGAGAAGGGGAAAGGAGGAAATAGAGGTGTTCTGAGGTAGAAAACAGAGAGTCAAGATTGGGAGAGAATAATCTTCGGTTTAAAAATAGGGCTTCTCTTCTTTTTTTTTTTTTGTAAGGTTATAGTGTAGTGAAAATGAAAATGAAGAGTAGTAGAGGAGTTCTAGAGGACTTTAAAAGAAATAAGAGAAAAAGAAAAATAGAAAATAAAAGAGAAAACGGAAAGGAAAAAAAAGAAGAAAAAAGAAAAAAAAGAAAAAGAAAAAAAAGAAAGAAAAAACAAAAAAAAAAGAAAAAAAAAAATTTTTTTTTTCCCCTAATTAAAAAAATCGTAAAAATCTATGTAAATGAAAGTTAAGGAGTAATGGGGGAGAATGGGGAATTTTAAAGGAAAATAAAAGAGAAAAAATAAAAAAGAAAAAATATAAAAAGAAAAAAAAAATTTTTTTTTTTTTTCCTTACTTAGAAAAAAAAAGTAAAAATATATCTAGGAGTTTCTCTGGAGCTGCTGCGGTCAGTGTGGGTTCGGCTCAGTTTCAGATAGCTCCTCGTTCCAGCTTACACTTCTCGATATCTACAGGGCCCTTCCAGTGAAGTCGGTGTTTTCTACAGGGATTTTAATCTGTTGCACCAGTCCCTTCTGAAGCGGTTCCCTTTGTTTATTTGGCTTCTGTTTGCCGGTCTCTTCAGAGCCTCATTTCCGGCCTGACACAGGCGGGCGGAGGTGGACTCTTATTCATGTAGCTAGTTCTGTTGCGCTGCTGGGAGGGGCTGACGCTGCGGGGATGGGCTGACGCTGCGGGGATGGGCTGGCGCTGCGGGGCGGGGCTGACGCTGCGGGGAGGGGCTGGCCCTGCGGGGCGGGCTGGCGCTGCCGGGAGGGGCTGACGCTGCTTTCTCCGTCTGCGCTGCTCAGGCTCCCGGCTGTTCTATATGGAGCGCGCCCCGCGCTGCGCTAGGTTCCAGCCCTCGGGTGTTACACAAAAGCGCGGAAGGAAAAGCTGCGCCCGCTCTCTGTGCCTTCCCCGTCAGAGCGGTCCAGGCAGCGAGGGGCTTGATGGGCGCACTATCCCCAGGTGTGGCGCACTCACTCCCTTCCGCGGACCCAGTCTCAGTTTCCGCTGGCGCCAGTCGGGTGCGCGCGCCTTCCGCCCTCTGCGTCCCCAGCCCCAGTTCCCGCCCGCGCCGGTCGGGTGCCTGCGCCCTGTGTCTCGCCGCGACCTTCCCCTCCCCCCTGCCTCCTGCCTCCGGCGGGGCTGGGCGGGTCCGCAGCCTGCGACCTCTTCTTGGGACTTTCTCAGTCCCTTTGTTCTGCGAACGGCCGGCAGTGTGTTCCGGCCGGTCAACTCTCTCCCCCTTGGTCTCCCACAGTTCAAGTTGGCACCTCACAGAAGCTCCCTCCGATTGTCCTCAGGGCACTCAGGCCGGGACCCTAACCCAAGCAAGGCCGCCTAAGACTCCCTTCCCGGGACGGGTCTCCGTCCTTAGCTCTTTTGTCTCACTTTTTATCCTTTATATTTTGTCCTACCTCCTTTCGAAGACAATGGTCTGCTTTTCTGGGCGCCTGATGACCTCAGCTAGCGATCAGAAGTTGTTTTGTGAGGTTTGCTCTGCATTCAGTTATTCTTTTGATGAATTTGTAGGAGAGAAAGTGGTCTCCCCGTCCTACTCCTCCGCCATCTTGGCTCCTCCCCCCAAGAATGTTCTCTGAATTCTTTTTAAGAAAAGGAGATAAATAATTGGAATGCCTATCAGTAGCAGAACTGAAAAATCAGTTGCAAAATATCTCTTTAGTAGAATATTCCAAAGCAGTAAAAAATAAATTAATAAATTAACCAGAACCATATACATCACTGTGGAGAAATCTCCAGAACATAATGTAGAGAAAAATAAGTCACACAGGAATTCATGTAGTAAGATCCCATTTACAGGTAGTTCAAAGCAGGCACATTCAACAGAATTTATTATTTAGAAATGTACACATAGATGGCAATAGAACAATAAAGAAAATAAAGGAACGATTACATGAAATTCAAGAAAATGGATATCTCTTGACAGGATGCAGGGAGAGGCATAAAATGATTAGGTTAAGTATTAATAATAATCTTTTTTAAAAGCTAGATCCTTAGTACAAGTTTGTTTTTCTTTTAACTTTATGTAATTTATTATGTCCTCTCTTTGTGTCTCATAACATACTTGCTTTAAAAAGTCAATGTATCAGATTTATAATGCTGTCATGTTCTTTTAGGTTATAAAATTGGCATAGAATAAGCTTATCTTTTTGATCTGACTTGATGCTCTATCTTTCCTTAGACATCCAAAATAGCATACTAATCTCAGCACACAAATTAAAATACGTTCACAAATTAAATACAAGTGAAAATATCCACTCAGAGGTCGACTTTTGGGTTTTAGTCTTATTTTTGGAGCATTTACTGAAACAAAGTTCTCTATGACCTGAAACTAGATCCTGAATTCTAATTGTAAAGTTCCCCCTCAGTATCAAACTAGACAACCAGAGACAAACATGTACCTGTGCAGTTTTCCAAGGTACATGTCAGTCTTCTAAATTCAGTTTCAAGAATTTTGTGTTACTGTGTGAATCTGGCCCACATCAGCTAGACAATGGTTAAAACTGTACTTTTGCAAATTCAAGGTATGTTATTCTCAAATGCCAACATGAAAAGTTCAAGAAGATAAAAACATGAACAAAACGTGGGCAAGTATATATAAAATACATAAAATGAAGATACATTCTAATACTTTTACTTTATGCAAAAATGCTGTTGCTCAAAGTTATGTGTGCCCTTTCTAGAAATTAAAATTTTAATTATAGGACACTGTCATTTACAAGTTTACATTTTTTTTTAGCCAATTACCACAATTCTTCATCATTAACTAACAAGATATATAAGTAATTTTAGTACTCAAGAATGGTCTCTGAAACACCACTGGAATTTTATAAGTCAATATAAAATGGCACTAATATTAATTCTATTAACTATTTTACTTGCAAATCAATTTACTCATGTTAGCTTACACCAAGTGGCATAATGCAGTTGCAAATTGTATTACAAGTAGATTTTCTCTAAATAATCATTCTCAGTTCCATGCCTCCAACTAAATAATCCTGAGATGTTTGCATTTTATTATTTGGAAAATAATAATTATAACAATTATAGTATTTCCTGGGGGACAAATAATATAGCAAATTAAATCCAGTGAAATATAAATATGTAACCATTATCTTTTAATATTTGTGAACGGAATCAGGGAATACAGAAGCTATTATTCAATAAATAACTAAGTATGGACTTAGTGTTAGCACTGAACAGTAACCATACAGATGTGTCCAGGGCTATTTAACAAGGTTCCCTGTAATTCCATAGCAAAGAATTAATGAGGAGATTTGTGTTAAACCAGGATCTGACCCTGAATAAAACAATCTCTATTTTCAGCTTCAACATAACAACATACTGTTGCTTAAATATGCTTGTGGATTTACTAAACTGTTGTCCTTGCTCAGATGAAAATGAAAGCAGAGGGAAGTGGTGTGATTTTTAGAACCATGAAAACAAACTGAAATGTCTCTCATCTCAAGGATCTATGCTTCAGCCTCCTCCTCTCCAAGTCTGTGTCAAGTTAAATTGAAAAGACAGTAGCTCGTGTTAGCAGCTCTGTCATGTCCAACTCTGTGACCCCATGGACTGTAACCCACCAGGCTTCTATGTCCATAGGATTCTCCAGGCAAGAATACTGACAGGTAGCCTTTCCCTTCTCCACGGGATCTTCCCAACCCAGGGATCAAACCCAGGTCTCCCTCATTGCAGGGAGATTCTTTACTGTCTGCACCACCAGGGAAGCCCCAAGTAGCTTATGCGGCCCCAAAACAAATAGACTATCCCAAATCTTTGCAACGTAGCCAATCTGGATGATTCAGGGATTATCTCATAAAACCAGGGTCAACATCGCACAAGCTCACAGTCACTCGGTTGATGAATGAGAAAGTATGTTGCGTAGAAGCTGAAACCTTGTCATTTCATTTCACACCACAAGTACTTCCCTGTGTTCACTTTTTTCATTGTCTATAAAGTTGAAAGTTTAGTCGCTCAGTCGTGTCCGACTCTTTGTGACCCCATGGACTGTAGCCTACCAGGCTCCTCTGTCCATGGCATTTTCCAGGCAAGAGTACTGGAGTGGGTTGCCATTTCCTTCTCCAGAGGATCTTCCTGACCCAGGGATTGAACCCGGGTCTCCCACATTGTAGGCAGACGCTTTACCGTCTGAGCCACCAGGGAAGTCCTTTATTGTCTTTAAGGTATCTTTATATGTAAGCTTTGTTAACTCTTGGAATGTCCTATAAGAGGCAATATTTTCCATCAATTCATATATATTATCCTAAGGCCAAACCTAAGATGTAAATCTTGTAGATACTGAGGCATCAGTTAGCAAGGAGAATTGTTTACAGAATGGTTATTGCTGAAATAATTTTTTTTTGGGGGGGGGGGCAGGGGAAGGGAAGAGACTGAAATGCCCTTAAATTAATCATTTGGGTGTGAAACTATTCATACTGTGAATAAGGTCAGTCAAGGTTTAGCCTCGTATCTCAAGCTCATTTCAGTGCAACTCAAGGAAGAGATGTAACACAACCCCCACACCCGCTATGGCCTTGGTTACCTCTACTTCTGTCAGCTGAGAGATTCTAATAGTGACTTCTTAATTTACCTGTCTGTACTTCATCATTCCTCTTGATAAAGTAAGCACATTGGCACACATTCTATTTTTTGTTTTCCACCAAATAGGTCGCCATCTGGCTTTTATTAATTGAACTTTCAATTGTTATTTAATTGTCTATACACCTGCAGTTGTAAGAAATAACACAGGGTAATTCCATTTACTCTTTGGTTTCCCCTATGGTACTATCTTGCAGATATGGATGGGACAGAGTTGATACAGAACATTTTCATCATCACAAGGATCCCTCATGTTGATGCACTCCCCTTCCTGTCTCCTCTGTCCTTAGCTCCTGGCAACCACAAATGTACTTTCTAAATAGTATGGCATGTTTTGGATATAACAAATTTTGTTTAGACATTGATGCATTGACAAGCATCTCTATTGTTTCCAGTTTGAGGCTGTTCTGAATAAAGCTATGTTGAGGATTGTAGATGAGCTGTTGTGTGAATGTATGCCTTTATTTCCCTGGGAAATAAAATATTCCCTAAATATTCCCTCTCAGCTTTAACCTTGTTTCCTCTAAGCTAATGGAACCTCTTCCTTCCCCTTTACCAAGCTAGCTCTTCCTGTTCATTCAGGAGTAAAGTTAAGTCACTTTTTCATGAACCACATGTATACAAACCTTCCTGAGATATACCACAAAATTGCATAAATCCCCAATCGTCAAGATAGGCTTAGGTCTTTCCCTGTGTGTTCAATGTCTACTCCCTACCCCAGAAGTGCCTTTTAATGTTCTTGATTACCTAGTTATTTGGCATTCTGTCTCTAACACTAAGTTCATGAACAGTAGGGACTCATGTGGCTTACCTTTCTGTGTTAATCTCTACCATTCACAGTTCCTGACACATAAAAGGGTCTCAACAAAGTATATTGAATTCAAAGAGAACTGAGCCCACCTTTACATAGAAGCTGGATTAGACACAATAATCCCTGAATCCTTACCGTCAGATCCCAAGACCTCAGACCTGGAACTATCCTGCCTCCTGGAGCTCTTAGGAGCTCTTAGGAGCTCTTGTTATCCTTTCAGTAGATATTACCTCTCATTTTTCTGTCACAATAGCTGTAGCTTCGTTTTAAAACTACTTCTCTTTGGTAGTATGGAGAAGGGTCTAGAATGTTCTCTTCTCTCCGGGTGGACTGTTTCCTCAGAAGCGGAAATACGGCCCACAGTGACTGAGCTGATAAGCCACAGCTTAGGGGAATTCAAGTCACAGCTCCACGTCAGGAAAATCTCAGAGAAGTGGCTGGATTGGGGTCAGCTTGGGTCACATAACAATTCCTGAACTAATTACCGGGATAAAAGCCCCCAGAGTTGTGGGGTCTGGGCAGCTAGGATTGGAACAGACGCACTTGGACAGGACAGTTCCCGGGAAGGAAGGGAAACCACTGCTCCTGCCAGGGGGAAGTCAGAGAGGTCAGAGGAACCTCAGAGGCCCACAGGTAACTACTTATTGCATTGACTTCACTTTATTGCATCCCCTCCTCAATTCCTAGCAACCTAGGACCCCTACGTTGGTGGGATAAGGAGGACTACTTGAAAACATACAGTACATGTGAAAGAAGCTGCTTCCTTTACGTGTATGGGGCTCAGGAGGTTGAGGAAAATATTTTGTTTCCCCTAAAATACATAGTCTGATACAAGGTTTTCCAATAAATTTCATTGTGTTCCAGAAATAGAAATCTTAAAACTAGAATTCTGACTTGTTGGTCTTATCTATCAACTAACACAAGTGCTTAGGGTCTTAAGTCATTTCCTAGGTAATCGCGCTCAAACTGCACCTCATGTAGTCATCACTTCTAGCTTGTCTGTAGCATTGACCCCAGCTTCTGTGCGAAGACTTTGAGTGATGAGAAACTCATTGCTTTGCAAACAAACAGAAAATAAAAATGGTCTACTATAAGACAACTATAATTATTAGGGATATGCCGCTTATGAAAAATCTACTTTTTCTTTCTCACTCATTCTCTATTTTACTCTCTGCAGTATTACAGAATAAATGTTCTATCTTCCACATGACAACATCTGACTATTTGAGGGCAGATACTGTGTGTACTCATCACCCTCTCTTATTCAGGTTAAATATCCCCATGTCTTATTGTTGTGGAATCATATAACAAAACTTATGATCAAAAAAGCAGCTTGGTAGTCTTGACATCACCGTACGAATTTTAAAAATACATTGGTTAGCCTTTGTGATTTTCATTATTCATGCGTCACTTTGAAAGTCATGCCATGCATTGACTTACAGTTTTTAGAGAGTGATTTTATTTGAGTTGCAAAAACATATCCTTTGACCAATTAGTGCCCCGCCCCCAGTTCCAAGCTGTCACATGTATAGAAGGATAAATGTATATGTCACATTGTATTTGGGGACTTGAAGATTAGGATCTCTCCACAGCCATCCCTGGAAACTGTTAAGTGCCTCTTCTACATATAGTAAATGTGCTACAGTTTAATTTTGTTTGAGTAAAAGGTTGGTCATTGTTCATGTCCCTAGTGCTTGCATTGGTTCACACATCACATCAACCCGGGAGAGTAATTACCCTTCCTTAGGCCAACAAAACTTGATAAATTGTAAAAGCCTTCCAGTGGAAGTCTTCCCATCACCTAGTGGCAGCAATAAATCAGCCAAGCAATGCCATCCAGAAGTCACTTCATTACGGAGTGTGTGCTGAGGAAACGACTTTCTGCATTAGCATTGCTTACTTAGGAGGGGATGGTTTTTACAGTCAGAGGAAAAACTTGACCTTAAAGTACTACCGCCTGCCTTGATGTCTAGTTGGCATTTAAAAAATAATCATTTTAAACAATACATTGGGATCTTTTCACTTCCGCATGGATCCCGATGGAAGCGTTTTTTTCCCAGCCTCTGTGAGCGCAAATCTGCAGCATCACCTCTCGCTTGGCGTCTGTAGGAAGGCCTGCTTGCGTGTGGCTCCTGCAGCGGTGTTCCTCCGCGCTCCCCCGCCCAGGGTTCCCTGGCCGCCCTCTATACGTCTTGTGCTCCCGCAAAAATCTCTTTTTTTTTTTTTCCTGGATGCCTTTCCACTGATTTTTTTTTTTTCTTAACAAAACTGAGAATTATTACTGCATCCTTAAAGATCCTGCATGATCTAGCTCTATCTTTATCTGTGATGTGACTTTCTCAGTAGAGTCCCATAGAGGTGAAAGGTCATCTCATGGCAGCATCCCAGAGAGCAAACAAGAGCCCTGTGAAAACTCAGCCCTGCGGAGCGGGCCTCCCCAGGTGCTTTCTCCGCTGCACAGCGCTGCCTTGCCTCCGGGTTCTCCACTCCTGGGGGTGAGTAACCAAGTCCGCTCCTCATCAGAGAAGAGGGATTAAGCCCATCCTCCCGGAGGAGGAGGATCTAGGCATATCGCTTGCAATTCTTCTGTGAGAAATACCTGTTCCTTTCCACTTTGTTTTGCATAATCATTTCTTTATGAAGTATGGGCTCAAGGATATGTATTATTATTTGGATATTATCTAAGACAAACTTTTGTTGTTGTTCCTCAGTTTATACTAGCTGCTTTGGCTACTGGAAATTCTTTCAAGTTGTCTTTGCTCAGTTTAGTTAGATTCTCTGTCTTTTCTTTAAGCCTTTTCTCAGACATGTATATTGTAAATATATGCTTCTTGGCTATGGCCTTTTTTTACATCCAACGCAAGTTCTGAATTTTAATTAATCCCAATTTATACACCCATTTTAGGTCTTTTTTTTTTAAGTCAGAAAACTAGAAATAAAAAGAAACTGCTGTGATCTACACCAAAGGATGTCTACAAATAAAATCATACAACTTTCAAACTTAATGGTTAAATATTGGAAACCTTCTGTTAGGTCAGGAACAAGAAAGGAATATCCACCATCACCACTTAACACCATGAGTATAAAAAAAAAGGTCATTGACAAGAAGTATATATTTACAATATACATGTCTGAAAAATACTGAACACTGTACTGTATCCTGGCCAGTAGAAAAAGAAGGAGAAGGCACCATTACAGTTGAAAAAGAAAAAAAAAAAGCCATTATTTACAGATGACATGTTTATGCATGCATAAAACTAAAAAAATCTACTAAAAAAATAACAAAAATAGCAAGTGTATACAACAATGCTAGTGAACAGAAGGTCAATATATAAAAATCAACTTTATTTCTATATAGTAATGAAAACATGTGGAAAATAAAATTGTAAATATCACTTACAAGAGACTGAAAAATTAAATAACTAAAATTAAAAAATTTCCTAACATCAGAATATAACTAAAGAAAATGAAAGATTACCTAAATAAGTTGAGAGGCACACCATGTTGATGGATTGGATACCTCAATATCATTAAGAAACTCAATTATCCTTTAATTCAAAGATTCAATGAAATTCCAATAAAAATCCCAGGTTTATTTTGCAGAAATTGTAAAACAACTTAATTTTAAAATCTATACACAAACAAGAAAGATCGATGCCAAGCCAATGTTCGTAAAGAGTAAACCTGGAGAACATGTAACCCGGACATCAGTATGGTGTGGTAGTAGGTGAGAATAGATACACAGACCACTATAATAGACCAGAGAGCACAAAAGAGTCCCAAGCACACAGTCACCAGATCTATGACAAAAGGGCCACCGCAGTCCATTTGGGAAAGAATGATCTTTTCAGTTAATTGTAGCCCATTAATTAGAAGTGGAAAAATGTCTTGATCTCCACACCTAACACTATAGACCCAACTAATTTGAGGAAAAAATGATAATCTAAATAAAAACTTAAAAACTAAAAGAAAAGCAAACAATATCATCATGATTTGAGGGGGAAATATTTTTTTATTAAACAGCCCTCCAAAACCACTGATCATAAAATTAATTTTTTTCCTGAAAAAAATGTATTTCTGAATATCTTCTTGAATTTCCTCAACTGTGTATCACTCACTCATTTTTTTTTTTTTTTGGCAATTCTTTATCCTTTTGCTTAGAACTCAACCTTTTACTTAAAATTAAAAAATGAGATCTGACTAAATATCAGTTAATATTTCTTTCTCCTCTAGTACACTATCATTCCAATATATTGAAGAAAATTGTTTCCCCTACTCCTTGGAAGGAAAGTTATGACCAACCTAGATAGCATATTAAAAAGCAGAGACATTACTTTGCCAACAAAGGTCCATCTGGTCAAGGCTATGGTTTTTCCAGTGGTCATGTATGGATGTGAGAGTTGGACTGTGAAGAAAGCTGAGAGCCAAAAAATTGATGCATTTGAACTGTGGTGTTGGAGAAGACTCTTGAGAGTCCCTTGGACTGCAAAGAGATCCAACCAGTCCATCCTACGTGAGATCAGTCCTGGGTGTTCATTGGAAGGACTGATGCTGAAGCTGAAGCTCCAATACTTTGGCCACCTCATGCGAAGAGTTGACTCATTGGAAAAGACCCTGATGCTGGGAGGGATTGGGGGCAGGAGGAGAAGGGGACGACAGAGGATGAGATGGCTGGATGGCATCACGGACTCGATGGGCATGAGTTTGAGTAAACTCCGGGAGTTGGTGATGGACAGGGGGGCCTGGCGTGCTGCGATTCATGGGGTTGCAAAGAGTCGGACACGACTGAGCAACTGACCTGAACTGAACTAAGCATTTAATTTTTAAAATAAAAGATTATAAAATGATATTTAAGTAACAGGTTCAGTCATAAAAGCCTTCATAATTTTGAATGACTAAAAGCCCTTCTGTATAACAGTCACATTTTTCAACTGCTAGCAAAATTGCCAGTTACCAAGCCAAAGACCATTTTTGTTCTGTATTTCTGCTTCATGGGAGATGTTCTCAATATCAAGAAGGTAGTTCAGCTACTGAAATTCCCAAGTGTATCCCAACAATGGAATAAAATATTCCTAATTAAGATAGGTTTAGTACAGAAACCAATTATAGAATATTATGGGCCTGTATTCATCACCATTTGAAGAGTTAACACACTTTACCTAAATGGTTTCTCTCTTTTGATCCCATATATAATTGATTTATTAATAGAATAATTGGAAAAACACTTTCATTACTTAGTGAAGTGACTATACAAAGAGCAATGCTAAAAATTGTATTATATGCATAATTATATACAAATTATATACAAAATTATGATTAATATACATCTATTCTTAGCTTTTTATATATTTACAAAACTATATATATATATATATATATATATATATATATATAAACAAAAAAACAGATGTAGAAGGGATGGAAGCCAGAAATTTATTTAACTTTGCTCCTTGGCATCTCAATGTAAGCAATGAAATAGGCACTTTACTCAATGATTCTGATGTGATATGATCTCCAGTGTTACATGGAAACTAACACCCATACATACAAACACATAAACTACAAAACTCTGAAGACTTAGTATTATATAAATATATATGTTTTCAGTGAGGGTGTTTATGTGCATTAAAGAAAGCAGACAGCGTAATGGGCTTGAAAAAGATATTGGTGGAGTATCCTTATTTTGGTCCGTCTAGTCAAGGCTGTGGTTTTACCAGTGCTCATGTACCGATGTGAGAGTTGGACTATAAAGAAGGCTGAGTGATGAAGAATTGATGCTTTTGAACTGTGGTATTGGAGAAGACTCTTGAGAGTCCCTTGGACAGCAAGGAGATCAAGCCAGTCTATCCTAAAGGAAATCAGTCCTGAGTATTCAATGGAAGGACTGATGCTGAAGCTGAAACTCCAACACTTTGGCCACCTGATGCGAAGAACTGATTCATTGGAAAAGACCCTGATGCTGAGAAAGACTGAAGGCAGGAGGAGAAGGGGATGACAGAGGATGAGATGGTTGGATGGCATCACAGACTCAGTGGACATAAGTTTGAGTAAACTTCAGGAGTTGGTGATGGACAGGGAGGCCTGGCCTGCTGCAGTCCATGGGGTGGTAAAGAGTCAGACATTACTGAGCAACTGAACAACAACAAAATTCTTATTTAGAAAAAAATGTAAATAGTATTCATTGGTTAGTTCTGATTATAAAAGCAATACATGCTTCATGAAGATAATTTTAAAAATATAGAAGAGCGACCAGGCCCCCATCATTCTACCCTCCAGAGATCATCACTACCAGGCATTATATATCTTTCAAGTCTTTTCTCTTTAGGAGTGATTTTAAATTAAAAGATAAAAAATTATTATGAAATTTTGTGTTTAAAAAATAGGTATGTTAAGTCTCTGAGGGGAAAAAAAAGGAAAAATTATAATTAGGGGCAATCTGTAAGATTCCATTCAGGGATAAACTGAATAGCATTATAAACCATTTTCATTTTCCATAAAATACCTCATTCAATCCATGCAGTTTGAAACTCATTTGTATTTAAAATTGCAAAATGATGAAAACTGAATTATTCAAACTTTTTTTTTTCTTTAAAGAATCACTTCAAGATGATGATATCAAAGCTTTTCAACATTAAAAAAAAAATCCCTTGTGTTGGTGAAATAGCACATGCGCTCTTTGGCTTCCAACATCTTTGTGACCCAGTCGTCACTCTTCCTCTCCTTTGAAGGGTTCTGCCTGTGTGAGAACCCAACTCCTGCTCTGGGTCTCCAGCCATGAGATCCTGGAACCCTCCGAGAGGCCACTTAAGGTCTTACTTTCTGAGGTATGAATACACATCCTCACTCCATGGGCGCTCCAGAGTTATTTCACTTTACACTCACTGCCTGCGTGAGTTCCACCACATTTGTGGGAGCCAGCTGGAGACATCAGAAGGTTGAGCCCAAGTTCACCATCTCCTACCCCTACTTTGCAAACAGTAACCTGAAAAGAAGAAGCCCACAGTCTTTATTGGCCAACACCTCCATGTGTCCCCAAAGAAAGTAAGAGTGTTAGTCGCTCAGCCATGTTCACCTCTTTGTGACCCCATGGACTATAACCCTGCAGACTCCTCTGTCCATGGAATTCTCCAGGCAAGAATACTGGAGTGGGTACCCATTCCCTTCTCCAAGGGATCTTCCTGATCTAGGGATCAAACCTGGGTCTTCAGAATTGCAGGTGGATTTTTACCGTCTGAGCCACTAGGGAAGCCCAGGAACTCCCCCAAACCAGTATTCTATACAATGACTGCATCAAAACCCTCCAGGCTCAATTTTTCCAATTCTTATAGTCCCAAGCTCCATGCATCAATGTAGGAATGCGGTTTGGAATCAGTGAGTCAGAAGACCTTTTTTTCCTATTTCAGTGATAATTTCACATGTGATCATTTCAAACAGTTGCCTTTTCACTGAAGAAGGTGACAAAACACAACTCTGTTTGAATTGACAGCTGCATCCTCCTCTGAGCTCATTTGTCTTTTTTTTTTTGGCATTTTTACCTTAAATGACAATAATTGCCCATAATGCAATCAATCAGGTAACCATCAGCAGATGGACTGCAGCAAATGCTCTGTCCAACAGGATCCATCTCTCCACTTTATTCAGTGTTTCTAAAAAGTTTTGTGAGAACAGCATCTGGCAGAAATGCCTAATCGGGGTGTTTAGAGTGTCAACCGTTTTAATGCATGTCCACCCCACCGTTATTCCCACTGGCCAGCACGTCTCCTCTCTTGGGAGCGTGCCTGGTAGCATCATCCGTCCACTCATCTTCTTCTGGAGGAGAATTCCCTATTTCAAGTGCCGGACCCATCTGGCAGTGTTGGCGCCTTCATGATTTTGAAAGTGGTGGGAAATAGAGCATAAAAACCAGGCAGGCTTCATTAAAATGGAAAGCCCTTGGGCTCATCCCTCAACTAGCCTCTAATAGCTGATGATCCAAAAAAAGTTTCTTTTGTAAAATATTAACCACAATATGCCGATGACACTTTGCCTGACACGTGGAACATAGTGAGGACGCCCACAGATTGCAAACAGGACCCTCATCAGAACTTCTGAACTCTATCGAGAGACATGACCAGAATGTGAGGGCCTAATGTTGGCTTGAGGCCTGCATCCCTATCACAGGAACACCAGGAGCGGATAACTCGAACGGGAAATTTTGTCAGACGCACTTAATTTCTCCCAGGATAACAGGGCTGATGGTGGCACCACGCCAGGCTCCTGGGGCCCTCAGAGACTTTGTGCAGCCTTTGATGACACCAATCCTCCGGGCTCTGTGGATTGCAACTACTACTTTCTCAATATATTTTCCTTTCCTCCCTCTTAGCGAGGTGAGAAGAATATCTGAAAGGTCATGTTTTTAGACATGCACCATGTGGATATAAGGAAACATAGTTGCCAACATCAGAAAAGCAGGTCTTTCTCCTTAGGAGCACCTGATAATAATAACTAAACACACGCAGATGAAAGTGAGAAAAAAAAGAGCTCATGAGTTAATAGGACACATGCTTATTTTAATTCTAGTCCATTACAAAAATAACTTTAAGTTATGTGCATTAAAATGTTAATAAGTTGTAGCAAGTTTTTAAAAATAAATATGCTGAATATGCCTCTGTTCAGCTGCTCAGTTGTGTCTGATTCTGCAACACCAGGCGCTGCAGCATCCCAGGCTTCTCTCCTTCACTGTCTCGAATTCACTCAAACTCATGTCCATTGAGTCAATGATGCCATCCAACCATCTCATCCTCTGTCGTCCCCTTCTCCTGTTGCCTTCAGTCTTTTCCAGCATCAGGATCTTTTCAATGAGCTGGCTCTTTGCACAAGGTGGCCAAAGTATTGGAGCTTCGGCTTCAGCATCAGTCCTTCCAATGAATATTCAGGGTTGATTTCTTTTAAGATTGACTGGCTTGATCTTGCTGTCCAAAGGACTCTCAAGAGTCTTCTCCAGTGCCACAATTCAAAAGATTATTTCTTCCATGTTCAGCCTTCTTTATGGCCCAACTCTCACATCTGTACATGACTACTGGAAAAACTATAGCTTTGAAAAAATGAAGCTGATGAACACATGTGCTAAGCTCCTTTGCAGTAATTAGCAGAGGGTAAATGATCTGACTCTGAGTGCCTGATCATAGAAAAAAAAAAAAAAAAACATAGAAATGGTCTTTTGAAATAACCACAACTTTTTTCTCATACTAGGATAGTAAAGAAATTTACATGTAGTCCCTTATACAGAAGATTTATTGAGTTTATTGAACTATGTCCTCAAAAATGTGTCTATGAAAAATGCAACAATAGTTTGCCAGTATTTCTTCTGAGACCCATCAATTCAAGTCAATGGCATGACACCAGAGCACCATTTGATAAGAACTAGTCAGCTACGAGCTAACACAGTGTGTTTAGATGTTGATACGCTTGTTTCTTTGAAAGGACTGATGCTGAAGCTGAAACTCCAATATTTTGGCCACCAGATGCAAAGAGCCAACTCATTGGAAAAGACCCTGATACTGGGAAAGATTGAAGGCAAAATGGGAAGCAGAGGATTAGATGTCTAGATAGCATTACTGACTCAATGGACATGAATTTGAACAAACTCCGAGAGACAGTGAAGGACAGGGAAGCCTGCATTGCTGCAGTCCAAGGAGTGAATGAACAACAAAAGCAATGCTTTTTTCACCCAAGAGAAAAAAAAAAAAATAGACTATCCAGAAGATTAAAGAAGCCACTCAGTTGAAACAAGGACCATGTAATGTCTGTTTCACCTAACGAGTGAAATGTTAGTGAATGTCCTCACCTAACGAGTGCCTTTTTTGACAAAGTCCTCTGAGCAGAGAGACACACAGATGCACAAACACACACAGAGGGTGACATTAGAGGCTTAGGAGAGCATTCTTCAAACAAGAAACCAATTTCACATGTGTTGGCTGCCTAACACATGGGCTAACCTCTAAGATTCAAGAAGCTTACAAAGCAGAATAAGGAAAAAAATAAAGATTTGTGAATCATTAGAAGACTAGAGAACTACTTAAATTCAATCATTTCATTTTTTAAGTAAAATCAAAATAATTATCTGTGAATGCTTTTGAGAACAGATCTTTATAAAAGCGTATTTGGAGCTAAATATTTGTATCTCACATTATATACAGCAGAGACGAATTGCTACAATAGAACCATTCTTAATCAACTTCCATTTAACTGACTTGCCAGAAACCCATGCTCTCAATTTCACTGTAAAGACAATCAGGTTGATGTCTGTGATATATTCAAGTGTTCAGGGCTCTGCTATCTTCTCTCCAGCTGAATTGTTTACTCTAAAGAGTTCATTGTGTATGCTCCCAATCTTGATTACAATAGCTGAACTTGTAATTGAAATCACTTGAAAAATAACTAATACAAAAACCAATACTAGATGAGCCCCCAAAAGAAATATTTCTATGAAAATTGAATTGAATACTGTTTATTAGTCTAGAAAGTACTACAAAGTTAGATTGTTAAAAATAGTTGTTTTCAAATAAAATATGGAAAAGGCAACTATGAAATAACAGGAGAGAAAAAAATTATCCAAGGTTTCTGTGTTCAGATTAAATCACTAATGTCTTGAACTTCCGACTCTTTAAGGAAACTAGATGTGGAAATTATTCACAATATACTGTGATTATAGTTTACGTTTAAAAAAAAAAAGAGTGACACTGTGAGGCTGCCAGGGCTAACGCCATGACAGGCAGCCTAGATTAGGCCTGGTTGTCGGGGTAACATGATTATCAGGCCACCTGGAGCCAGCCAATCAACATGTGCCTAGTAGGAAAGAGGGAACCTATCAGGGGAAAGCTAAAAAGTCCGTGAACGCCCAAGTTTGAAAAACAGCCCGCAAAAGTTTGGACCAATAAAATTGCTTTGCAAACATGTAACCAATCCGCTTAAGCCAGCTACCAACTGCTTGTGCACACCCTATAAATTTGGGTAACAGCTTGGGCTCAGTGCTTTCTGACCCTGCACCACTGCGTTGGTTGCGGCAGTAAGCCCTGGCTCGAGTCAGTAATAAACTTCCCTTTTTTTGCGAATTGCATTGTCTTGGAAGCCTTCTCTCTTCCAGCTCGGGGATTCGGACATTGGGCAAAACAGACACCAATCAATGGCCTCTAGGCCATATATGCATATGAAAATAATCTCGTAGTTTGAGCTGTTCTTCAACGTTCTTTTATAATTTCCCACTGATGGTCCACTGATGGTCCCTCCACGTTCATATCTCTACGGTCCCATCTGCATCCTAGCAACGAGTTTCTCAAACAGTTGAGGTCACTACGTATTTCTAGGAAATTTTGCCCGCAGACAGAGCTGGCTTTCTGGGTGTCCAGAGCAGTTACACAGCATCGTGTGCTGACAAGGGCCTCACAATTGGTTTGATGCGCTGTTGCCTTGTCTGGAAATAACCTTACTTTTGGACTTGATTTTTTTCAAGTGAAGTCAAACGGTACCGCGGAACTGCGACTGTGGGCCTAAGCACGCGCAGGATCGAGCTCAGAGACAATCCCCGGGCGCCTGCGCAGGCCACTGGCCGAGCGCCGTGGTACCTGCCCTGAAGCAGCGTGGGATGCGGTGGACCCTCGAGGAGGTGGCCAGGACGGGACTTTGGGCCAGCTTGGTGGCTGAGATGGCAGCCACAGCCGTGGGAGACAGAGATGCTGCACTTGGGGGCCTCCTGGGACGAGGGGCGGGGGGCCAAGTGCCCGTCTCCTGGAGCTGGTCGCTGTGGCAGCTGCACGCCCATCAGCTCTCCAGCCTGAGCACCTGGACAGGAACTACCAGCACGCAGACAGCCGAATTTGTCAGTAAATTATTACAAAATACAGCTGTGCGCGTGGCCATCAGTTCAGTCGCGCAGTCATGTCCGACTCTGTGACCCCATGTACCGCAGCACGCCAGGCTTCCTTGTCCATCGCCAACTCCTGGAGTTTACTCAAACTCACGTCCATCCAGTCGCTGATGCCATCCAACCATCTCATCCTCTGCCGTCCCCTGCTCCTGCCTTCAAGCTTTCCCAGCATCAGGTCTTTTCCAATGAATCAGTTCTTTGCATCAGGTGACCAAAGTATTGGAGTTTCAGCTTCAGCATCAGTCCTTTCAATGAATATTCAGGACTGATTGCCTTTAAGATGGACTGGTTGGATCTCCTTGCAGTCCAAGAGACTCTCAAGAGTCTTCTCCAACACCGCAGTTCAAAAGCATCAATTCTTCCGCGCTCAGCTTTCTTTATAGTCCAACTCTCACTTCCATACATGACTACGTGGTCCTCACCATAATGCTTATCAGGAGGTTATCAGAATTTTTTTAAAGAGTTTAGTGTCTCTGGTCTTGAAAACTAGTACATTACAAACGAAGTATCCACAAGCTTAGGAATAGAAATTACATTTTAAGAGCAAATATTCTATGGAAAAGAAGCCTGTGAAGCTTCAGACAAACCACTTATCATTAAGGGAGACAAATCTTTCTTCCTTGTAATTTGAAGCTATAGTAATAAAATTCATAAACAGGAATTTCAAATTATATACAAATAATGAAGTCACTTTCAGTTTCATCTACAACTCCAACCAACTTCAGAAAATTTCAGAGTAAACATTAAAGTGACATTTTATAAATTTACACTAAAATTCAAATTTGCACAAAATTGATTTTGTATGAAGAGTTAAATCTTTTTAGAAAACTTGTTCAGTGAGAATCATCAATTCTAAATATACAAAAATTTATATTTGGGAGTGATTTATCAGAAATATACTCCAATGTTGTCATAACTAAAGTCACATCAGCAAAAGGACCCCTCTCAAATTTAAAAAAAAAATAAAATCAAAACTTGTTTGTGATCTGGCATTTACCATGAGAAATTAATGTCATTTTCAATTACAGGTATACTTTAGAGATATTTCAAGTTTGGCTCTAGGGCATCACAATATAGTGAATATCTCAATAAAGTGAAAATAAACAGTTTATTTTGGTTTCCCAGTGCATATAAAGAGCTTCCCTAGTGGCTCAGATGGTAAAGAATCTGCCTGCAACGCAGGAGATTCAGGTTTGATCCCTGGGTCAGGAAGATCCCCTGGAGAAGGAAATAGCAACCCATTCCTGTATTCTTGCCTGGAGAATCCTGTGGACAGAGGAGTCTGGTGGGCTACAGTCCATGGGGTTGCAAAGAGTCCTACACAAAACTGAGAGACCAACACTAACCCTCATGTGCATATAAAAATTATGTTTACACTATACTACATTCTATTAAGTGTATAATATTGTTAATACCTTTAAAAAGTGCATACCTTAATTAAAAATACTTTGTTGCTAAAATATACTGACCATCTTCTCAGTCTTTAGACAGTTATAATCTCTTTGCTGGTGGAAGGTCCTACCTCGATGTTGATGGCTCCTGACTGATCAGGGTGGTGGTCGCTGAAGATTGGGATAAACATGGTGATTTGTTACAATAAGACAACAATGACGTGTATGGCATCAATTGACTTTGCTTTCCCTTGAACACTTTAAGGCCACTGTAGGGTTATTAATTGACCTATTTTCAATTTTCTTGTGTTTCAGGCACCAAGGAGGCCCAAGAAGATGGAGAGACATGAGGGAATGGCTGGCCAGTGGAAGAGTCAGAACATACATATTTATCAATTAAATTCACCACATTTTCTGGCCTCAGGAGATCCATCCAGTTCATCCTAAAGGAGATCAGTCCTGGGTATTTATTGGAAGGACTGATGCTGAAGCTGAAACTCCAATACTTTGGCCACCTGATGTGAAGAGCTGACTCATTAGAAAAGACCCTGATTCTGGGAAAGACTGAGGGCAGGAGGAGGACAGAGGATGAGATGGTTGGAGGGCATCATCGACTCAATGGACATGGGTTTGGGTGGACTCTGGGAGTTGGTGATGGGCAGGGAGGCCTGGCGTGCTGCGGTTCATGGGGTCGTAAAGAGTCAGACACGACTGAGTGACTGAACTGAACTGAACACGGTGCCCCAAAATGATTCCAATAGTAGTGCTGAAGATCACTGATCAATCACAGTAACAAACGTAATAATGAAAAAGCTTGAAATATTGTCAGAATTAATCAAATGTGACATGGAGACATGAAGTGAGCAAATGCTGTTGGAAAAACGGTGCTGGTATACCTGCCTGACCCCGGGTTGCCACAAACCTTCAATGTGTACAAAACGGAGAATGTGTCAGGGGCAATAAAATGAGAAACACATGCATAGCAATTGAAAATGAAATTTCAGTGGTCTAATAAATGACTTTCCAGTAAAGTGAGCTAGAAAAATCATATAATCAATTAACGTCACATTAATAAAGTGGTATTTACTCTATTATACAAAATAACACCAAAAGTATTGTTTTTAAAATGTGTATGTCCATACTATGACTCAAGTATCACTGCTGCCCCTATTATAAGTACTAAAATATTTTAAAGAGTAAAACTTATTACTTTTAACTACATTTCCCCCCTGCATTTTTGAACAAGAGGTTTCCTGGCTTTGTTTTTTATTGAACCTCGTAATTTTTGTACCTGGACCTACCAATAAGATTTGCTTTTCCAGTTTCTTATTACTACTTGAGCTCTTCTGGCTACACTTTCTCTCCAAAAAAATAAAGTCACTTATTGGCAATGTTTTACCAGGTTTATTAGAAAGGATTTTGGTGCTTTAAGCATCTCTTTTTGTAAAGGAGGAATTTTTGTTTTAAATAATGGACTTTTTTTTTTTCAAAAGTTTGTCATTTCTTAAAGACTATGGATGGTTCTCTGGAGGTTTTCCACCTCCTATGGTCACTGACAATAACTTCCTGGAAAACGTCCATTGTTTCTGGTGAAGAGAGGAGCTATGTATGATTGATATAAAGGCCCTCGGGAAGAATGCTTTTTAAAAAAGCTGTGTATCCTGAAAGAGTTCTTCAGATTCCTATGGGAAAAAGAAAATTAATCAAAGTGCCTTACTGAGTCCACAAGAATTTTCCCAAGTATTGAGCCTCTTGTCTACATCTTAACCTGTGACGAGTGCTGCTTTGTTAGAGCCGAAAAGGGAAGTGTTAATCCGATAGAGGAGCTAAAAATAGTAAACCCTGTCAGCTTCCCCGAGGGTCTCAAAAAAAAAAAAAAAAAAGAAAGAAAATAGTGAATAGTGATTGATAGGATGAACAAATAATTTCAAATGGGAAAAAACCTGAAATACAGACTCAGCACACGCTTTCTTGGCCGCAAGAAGCAGCGGTCTCTCTCCAGACTGCCTCCGGCTGCACCTCCTTCCTGTATCTCTGGGGATGGAGCTGTGTCCAGAGTGGCCACCTGTCTGGACACACTTCCCATGTGATGGACAGTCAGGTGCGTCCCTGGACCCATTCGTGCTCACTGGTCAAAAGGTTTTCTTTCTCTAGCCTAATCATTAAATAAATAAGTAAATAAATAAATTTCCAGATGTTTCACTTCTATCAAAGTCATTACATGAAAATAACTGCTGCTTAAAAAAAAAAAAAATCCCTGGTTTACTGGGGAGACCTATTCCTATAGCAGGTCAACTCGATTTTTGATCTTGATTTTTGCTCCTAAGGAAATAAAACTTTTACACGAGTCTCTTGGAAAGGTTTGCACCCACAAACTCATTTCTGAGACTTAAAGACAACAGCTGTCAGATGGACCCACTAATTTCACACGTTTAGCAAATGTGTATCACGAGATCTGCTCAAGAGTCTTCTCCATCACGTGGGAAGCAACTGTCTAATTCCCTGTTTTAACTATTTTTTTTGTTGTTATTAAATATCATTGTTTACAGTTTGGGGTTTTATCAAGAGAATTCTGTTCACTGGCACTTTAATCTTAACGTCATCTTTTAGCACAAAAATTCATTATCTGAGTTACTGTCCTTTGTGAGTTTCTCTCTTAAAGCATGTTTAGAAGCAAAGCCCAGGGCAGCTTCTAACCCCTCTGCCTAACCTCAGTCCTGTGAGGACACATTTTTGCGAATGATACAAATAAGCAGAGATCTCCCATAGAAATGGTTTCGGGCTTTTAGCAGGAAAGAAAAAGACTGACATTACAATAATAAAATAACTTAATCTCATAATATCATTAAATGAGTATTTGTAACTCCATATTAAGGTAAGTAAACTGAGGCAAGCAGAACTCGCATAATTTGTTTCAAATGACAAAGTCAAAGGGTAAGAATTTGAAGTGCTTCTGTGTCCCTACACCACCGCATCTACACTCACTTTCTGGATAAGAATAAGCACATTATATGATAAGACAGCATGATTAGCAGGGGTTAGTCAATCTTCATATGGAAATCTATACTAAATGATTACTTTAAGTAGAAGGTCTTTCTATTTATATTATGTTTGAAAAAGACTCTGATGCTGTGGAAGATTGAAGGCAGGAGGAGAAGGGGATGACAGAGGATGAGATGGTTGGATGGCATCACAGGCTCAATGGACATGAGTTTGAGCAAGGAAGTTGGTGATGGACAGGGAAGTCTGGCATACTGCGGTCCATGGGGTCACAAAGAATCGGACACGACTGAATTGAATTGAACTGAACTGAAAGGAGTTAATTAACAAAAAAAGATTGGAAATATGGGTTCTAAGCTCTTCTTTGGGACTTTTATATTCTATATGCTATTTTCTATACTTGGAAGAAAGTGAAATATTTGATAGAAGCACATGAGATGACCTGTGAAATGTATAATTGAGGTAAACAATGGCTGGTTGAAACTTCCAGCATTTCTCAAACTTTAGAATTACCAGTAAAGCTTTTCTAGAATGCATATTTCTTATTCCCATTTCTGAAATGAGTCTGCATTCTTAAAAAATCCCTGGAAGATAATCCTAATGGAGGTGGCCCATGGGACACACTTTAAGAAATACCAAACTAGAAATTAAGTTAGGGAGGTTGAATAGAACAGAAATGATAACGAAAATATGGCAGCAAAGGAGCTCCCAACTTTCAGAACCCAAATAGAAACCTAGTCTCAAACCCCCATTGGAGGCCATAGGTAATAAAAACCACATTATTGCAATCTTCCTTTGAATAACAAATAAGCTATGAAAAACAAATAAGCCTGCTTTTAAGGTTTTGAATGTCTGTTCGTAACTGGAATGGCATAATCCTCATATAACTCATACAGTACCATAAATGTCAGATAATTCACGTTGATGAGTTTCTCCCCATTAAAATTCTTTCTTATTCTAAGGCAGGACAAAATAATTCCAGTTACAGCTGTTGCTTGTCTTTCACCAGCCACACCATATACTTTACTGAATACTACTAGGTGGCAGGGCTTCCCTGAGAGCTGAGGTGGTAAAGAATCTGCCTGCATTGCAGGAGACCCTGGTTCTATTCCTGGGTCGGGAAGATCCTCTGGGAAAGGGATAGGCTACCCACTCCTGTGTTCTTGGGCTTCCCCTGTGGCTCAGCTGGTAAAGAATCCTCCTGCAATGCGGGAGACCTGGGTTCAATCCCTGGGTTGGGAAGATCCCCTGGAGAAGCGAAATGCTACCCAGCCCAACATTCTGGCCTGGAGAATTCCAGGGACTGTATAGTCCACGGGGTCACAAAGAGTCAGACATGACTGAGCGCCTTTCACTTCCACTAGGTGGTAAGTACGTTCTCTTGCTTAACTTTCCCAATAACCCATTAAGTTTGAGACTATCATTCTTCCCAACTTGTGGGTGAAGAAGACTGCAATCAAGTTCAACAGATACCATGGCTATGCTTTTACCTACACCACCCCAAAAGAGATCCCAACTATTTTTGTCCATCATTTTATTGCAGGTTAACTAAGTCTCAAAATATTCAATAGAAAAAATATCTGGCAAACATAGGTCCGGCCACAAAGGAAAGGGACTTGAGTATCCATGGCCCTGGCAGGTCAGCACTCAGAGGAAGGGGACAGGGGACAGGGCACCAACGAACACTCTCAGCGAATGAGGAGTAAATAAACTTTATGTTGTGCTCAGGCGCTCCGTCGGGTCAGACCCTTTGTGACCCCATGGACTGTAGCTCACCAGGCTCCTCTGTCCATGGAATTCTTCAGGCAGGAATACTGGAGTGGGTTGCCATCTCCTGCTCTAGGGGATCTTCCCCACCAAGAGATCGAACCCTCGACAGTTGTGTCTCCTGCATTGCAGGGGGAATTTTTACCACTAGCACCACCTGGGAAGGCAATCTTTACACGAATGAGTGAGAAGCTGTCTGTGGAGCTGTGCTCATGTCAAGAGAGCAGAACCTGGAGACAGACCTGTTCCTATCAGCCAGCAAACACACCAGCTAGGAGGACCACCAGAGTCACGCTGCAGCGTCTCAAACATCTCCCCCTTTAGGGGGCGAGCACAGCCTGGACACTGCTTGTGTAGAGCCCCAGTCCCCAGTCATCTCTGCCCATGTGTGATCACCAGCAGGACACCGCCCACCCACCCCCACCAGGTCACCCTTGCCACGTTTTCTTCTCTCCTTCTTCAACCGGAAGTTGAAAGAGTTTGCTGCAGATCTTTAGGTCCACCCCTGTCCACCCCCTCTCAGGCCCACGACTTTGACAGGACCTCCCTCACTTCATCAGGCCCCTGAAGAGCATCTGAGCAGCATGATGCACCTGGCACATGGGGACAGAAGGAGGTGGGACCCTGTTACCCCTTCGGTTCTCCCCAGATCCACTCAGCATAACCCTTGCTTAGGATCAGTTCCTCTAGGAAAGCAGGCTACTTTGTTTCATTTTAAAAATAAGCTTTTCTCCACAGGGTCAAGTAAGCCTGACTCTGTGTCCATAGATGGGGGATGAGTGATCCCCCTTGCAACCGAGGGGATCACACTCAACCCCTGTGCCAGCCCTGAACCACGCCAGGGAATCCAGCTCCCACCTCTTTAAAAGTCTCACAGTATTTCCCGGACACAAAAGATAAACCCCGTGGAGTCTTCTACTGCCCCCGTTTTCCTATTATTTCCTCGTTATCTAGGGATTGCAGAGTCTTCAGATTGGCATTACTAAATTCAGCACAGAATTTCACCTGATTTTCATCTTAAACTCCTCAAATAGCTTTATCTGTACAGAGAGATTGTGTGAAAACGATATGAAAGATGTCAAGACATTTGCTAATCAAAGAGGTAATTTGCTAAAAGTAGACTTCCATAAAATCTTTCTATCCATTTGTGGTTTCAGAAAACCCCTTGGTTTTTCTTTCAGAGCAAAAGCTCCCAATACTCCTCAGAAGCCAGTTCATCTCGAGGGTGTGATCATTCTGAGCCGTGATGACAATACTTTCCTTCCTGCAAATTGTGCTTCTGCTTACCCTGGAGTCATGCCCCATGGCGAGGGGCCTCAAGGTAGGCCAGAAGGCTCCACGGTGTTCTGCCAGACACATGGTGAACTTGACCTAGTTCTTGGAAGAACACATATATTGTGCTCAACTGTCTCACTCATAGCTACGTAGGGAAAAGCACATTTCGGCGTTGAAAGTTCGCCTTAACTAATAACTGACAGCATTTTTATTAAAGTTAGTGTGTGTATATATATATATATATATATATATATATATATACACACACACATCTAGTTATATAAACAGTTATATAGTTATATAAAAAAGCTCCTGTCTGGGGCCTAGCACACAGTAAGTACTCAGATAATACGTATTTCCCTTCTATTTTCTTATAACTGCATCAATTCCTTTTGACATATATAATTGATATGTTCCTGATGTAGAGGAATATAGTTTCCTGCTTTGTGGTTTCAATCATTAAATTTTGAGGAAAGAAAGAATATATACAAGCCTACTAGCTATTATTATTACTACTACCATCATCATCATCATTTTCCTGTTAATTATGTCTCCTGAAACATTTCTCAATGGAAACTGGAAATTTTCCTCCAGAACTTCCTTTCCTTTTTTATAAAGCCCCGGGTAGAGTTTTTAATCAATACTGAAAATGAAACCTCAGTTTTCTGCAGGCCTTGATATTTTAGGACTCTTTGACAAATTCACCACCTTCCTACTGATTGTTCCCTTCCCCAGCATTATTCAAAAATGCCAATTAGTTTCCTCTGAAATCCAGCTGGTCTGATAGAAACTTGTGAGTGTCCTTGTTTCCCTGGTGATGCCTATGGATTTCTTCGCCTCACACAAGGAGATTAAATAAGGCCTCCGGGGAATTCATGCTACCCCTAGCTTTTGGTCAACCAAGAAGATGTTCTCCTGGGGACCCATTAAAAGACCAGACTATTAAAGTCCAGAGCTTAGCTGCTTGATAAGGAACGGTAGCTACTTACTAGCACAACGGCACTTGCCCTGTAATCTGAATTCTGTCCTACACAGAATGGCATTTGTTCTGCAGCCTCATCTTATCACTCCCCTGCGACTCCCAGAAGGGACTATGCTTGCCTTCAGCATCTCTTTGGACCAATTTAAAAACTGAGATCACAACCCTTCCTTTTGTCTCTCCAAGTAACGATTTTCAAAGCCACTTACTTCATTTTGCATTTGACATGAAAGGAAAAACAAGCGCTATTTAAAATACTGGCTGGACAGGTAATAAAATCTGTGACTCATTAAATCCATACATGATTTCCCAAGGCTTTCCCAAGTCTGAACAGCTACATGCAGTGAAGCAACCTGACTGTCTTTAACTACCCTTGATTGTTGTGCAAAGCACTCCTCAGTTTCCCTGATTACATTATGCAGAAAGACTGCATCAAATGCATCCCGTATTTTTGGATAGTTGTAACCTCTAAAATGGCAGCACCTTGGATCATGTGACAAGAACTTGCATCTTGTGCGTTACCCACAAAACCATTTAGACAATTTCAAAGTGCCCATCACGGGCCGGTGGGAATTGAGATCCCTTCCCTGGCCACTGTGGTTTTGGAAACCCATCTCTGCTTCCCCCACCCCCCTACCTGTCCTTAATCTCTTCTGACAATTTCCATGGCTTATACCACTTGTCATCACAGCCCAGCTTCCCACCATGAATACTCTTTCTTGTCTTTGCCAGTGTTTTACTGCAGACAGGAATAGGCATGCTATGATTTCAGAAACTAGACATACATAAAGTTTGGAATGCCCAGCCTTTAAGGATAATTCTTATTTATTCCTTCACATCCTTCAAGTGGATCTCCGAGGGAACCAGCTTATTTCTCAGTACAGAGTCAGTTTTTCTGGCTCACCCAAATTACCCAGTTCACCCTTCCCTAGTCTGAATTTGCATTTCTTCTGTAGCCCAAGAAATCTATGTTCACGTTTGAAACTGGAAACTCATCTTTTCTGGGTCCTCCTTCTTCCCATCATTTTAGAAACCTCATATCACACAGATCTAGCTGGAGTTCAGTAAACATCTGCTGAGTGAGCAAGGACCAATAAGTTACATCATATAGCAGGCACAAACAAAATAACGGTTGGGTTGGTCATAGCCCTTGAGAAAGCTAAAGTCCGCTTTTACACAAGACACAAACATCCAGAGACTAACATAGCAAATGGCAATCAATTCTAAACAATACCAGATGTGAAAGATGGGAAAGATCAAAGGGAGCTGAGGACCTCTAGAAATATTTTATAAAAAGGAATAGATTTAAGTCAAATTTGATCATATTTTTATGGGTGGAGAGGAGATAAAAATTCAAGGGAAGAACAATTCAAGGACCATACAGAAGCAGAAAACAGTTCGAAAACTAGTTATTTAACTTACTAGAAGTCCAACTTTGGAAACAAGCTTCCTCAGTCTCATTTTTCTCATCTCTTAAATAAAAACAATAGTGCTTACTTACATTGTGGGTAGTTGTGAGTAGTTAATAAGGTAATTTATGTAAGATTTAACACAATGGCTGGTAATTATAATAAATAGTAACTATCATTGCTGTCACTGCTGTTGCTTTTATTAACAGTGATAGTCTTTAGACAAGGAACACAATCAGCCTGATGGAAATGTTTCAAACAGACCACAGATGCAAATAAAACCAGTGAAGTAACATGGATGTGAAAATACTTAAATGTGACTGAGAACACAGAAAATTGACTCCGTAAGCATGAACTTATTATATGCTCTCAAAAAAGAAATAACACTGTTTCTATCTGACTTGTTTTTTAGAGTGAACTTCATGACATTGAATATAGGGAAAGAATCTTACATTATCTGAATATCTGCTAAGTGATTGGTGCTTTGACTTACACTATCGTATTTATTTTCTTGTAGCTAGAATAAGTGCCAGAATTAAAATCCAAGCATCCATGATCCCAAACCCAATGTCTTTCTAAAATGCAATGCTGCCTCCTTACCTGAAGGTCACTTATCAGATTAAAACTTGAACAGGGATCAGTAACATTTCATTGGACACAAACACGCCCACTTGTTCTGCACTATCTATGGTTACTTTTGTACTTCAACACCAGAACTGAACAGTCACAAGAGTCATAGACAGGCAAAGCCAAAAGGTTTACTAGCTGACCCTCTACAGCAAAATAGTACGCCCATTCCTGGGCTAAAGTGTGGTCATACCCTTCAAAACCATCTCGCCTTGTCTACACCTTCTATTACTTAATCCAAGGGCATTTTCTAATCTAGTTCATCCTGTTTCACTGTAAAAATTCTTGAAAGAGCCATACTGATCTCAACATAAAGCCCAACCTTTCTTGAATAATGTTTGGAGGTTATCATAATGTCTCTACTGACTTCTTTTGCCTTCTTCCATGTTAACCCCTCCCCGTGACCTTCCCACCTGCAGATTTGGTTCTACCTTAGTTTCTGACTGCTCATGATGCTCTCATCCCATTTCAGCCTGTTACCATTCTCTCTCTCCTTCAAAGTCCCCGTGAACGTCAATTCTTCCAACCAAACTCTCCTGCCCTACCTCGTCTCCAGTCAGTCGCAGTTCAAACATCTTTGTTTTAAAACTTATTTTTACATGTCTCATTTCCTGTTAGCCTGTAAGCTACTTGAGGGCAGATCATTTTTACCACTCATACTATTAAGAACATTAGAGGTACATTATACATTTTATACATATTGATGGTATTGATTTCATATGGTAAGTAATATAAAGTCATATTTACATTAACATAAATATAAAATATGGTCTTTCCTGGTGGCTCAGATGGTAAAGAATCCACCTGCAATGCAGGAGACCTGGGTTCAGGCTCTGGGTTGGGAAGATACCCCGGAAGAGGACATGGCAACCCACACCAGTATTCTTGCCTGGAATGCAGTAAAGGCCTGTCTTTGCTGCCCTCTTTAGAGCCACCTTTACTGCCCTGATCTGCCCTCAACGAGCTTACAGTCTAACAGGGGAAATGAGATGTGTAAAAATGCAGTAAAGGCTTGGAGAATCCCCACGGACAGAGGAGCCTGGCAGGCTACAGTCCATGGGGTTTCAAAGAGTCAGACATGACTGAGTGGCTAAGCACAAATATAAAATACAAAGATTTTCACATTCCTAAACTATATTCACTATTTCCTCTACACCCAAGGTGTCTAAGTATAATTTTAATATAGCCTCTTGGCATGTTTTAGCTTGCCTAGAATTGACTACATTATCTTAATAAGGGAATATATAACTTTAAAATCACTAATTGTACTGGACCAGGTATCCTGTTGTTCCTCCCAAATAAGAGTAGAGGTGACAAGTATGAGGCCATAGGTCATGGAGAAGATTTCCTCTGCAAAGCTGTGATAACTGTCCATCCTCGATAGTAACCCATTCTTGACCAACATCTAAAGCCAACCATCCTTAATTAAAAATATTGATACAAATAAGAACTACATTGACAAACATATTTACCATCTAACACCCTCATTTTTTATAGCATTTTATTTAACACCTTGCTAACTGTATTCTATTTAAGAGTTTATTTTCTTGGATATGAAATTTCTAAAATTCTACCTTATTCTTATGATTTTGCTGTTTATAACTCTGAAAACCAAATGTATCATATTCAGTCAGATTTTCCCATACTGACCAAAGGCTTTATATAAAATGTTTATATGTTAGAAAACATTGTAGAAAATATACTTATTTTGTAGTAAAAATCTATATATCCAAGTGGACTTCCCAGGAGGCACAATGGTAAAGAATCTACCTGCCAATGCAGGAGATTCAGGAGACATGAGTTCAATCCCTAGGTCAGGAAGATCCCCTGGAGGAGGAAATGGCACCCCACTCCAGGAATCTTGCCTGCAGAATCCCATGGACAGAGGAGCCTGACAGGCTGCTGTCCATGGGGTCTCAAAGTCAGACATGACTGAGGACAGTACAATACAGTATATATCCAGGTGTCTCAGATGGTAAAGCATCTGCCTACAACGCAGGAGACCCAGGTTCAATCCCTGGGTTGGGAAGATCTCCTGGAGAAGAAAATAACAACCCACTCCAGTATTCTTGCCTAGAAAATCCCATGGATGGAGGAGCCTGGTAGGGCTACAGTCCATGGGGTTGCAAAGAGTTGGACATGACTGAGCAACTTCACTTTCCTTTTTTCTTTCCAGAAGAGTAGAATTTTAAACTTATTTAGCAAGAAAATCTACTTGTCTCTTCTGGTTCTTTTGGCAAGGAAATGGAAATGCATTCTTTAAACACACACTCAACTTGAGTCAGGAAACCATGGGGAAAGGGTATAAGACTTTTGGAGACTTATAAAAAGGAGTCCCTACGCCAATATGATAGTTGCTTTTATGTACAAGTTTGAGTAAGCCCAGGGTTGCCCAAGTATCTAGCTAAACATTATCTCTGAGGTGCCTGGGAAGATGTTCTGCAAGAAACATCTGAAGCATCTCAATTGGTAGACTGATCAAAGCAGGTGGACCTCCCCAGTGTGGATGGGATTCATCCAATCTGTTGAAGAGCCTGAAGAGGACAAAAAAGACAGAGACGCTTGAATTCAAGCTCTGTCTGACTGCTGAGTTGGTCCACGGATCTCATGTCCTTGGTGCTCCTGGCGCTCAGGTCTTCTGACCCAAAACAGAATCTCTGCCATTGGCAATCTGTCTTACAGGTCTTCAAACTACAGCCTCAGCCTTCCTGGGTCTTCAGCTTGAAGATGGCAAGTCATGGGACTTCTCAGCCTCCATAATCATGTGAACCAATATCTTATAACAAATATCTTTGAAAGATACATGGATAGCCTATTGATTCTCTTTCTCTGGAGAATCCTGACCCATAATTTCCAGAGTTGCTAGAAGCCCAGTGAACCTCCTGTGAGACCCTGACTGCTCTTTTGAGGTTGGACCTTGTTAGAGTGTCTCTGTTGATGTAATACCAGAGACCCCAAGACAAAAAGGGAACTTGGGACTCTTGTTAGGGTCATGACTCAGGGGCCAGGGTCATCCTCCAGGAGGGCTATAACCAATCACTCACCATGAGGTTGAGGCTGAACTCCTCCTGGATGTGGACACCCATAATCGTGGGCCTGTCTTGGGGGAAGTGGTGTAAATGCAGTAAAGGTCAGCAATATTGGGGAGTCCAGACCAACAGTGACACAGAGTGAGCCTTCTGTATGATACCCAGCCCGCTGTACTCTCCCCTTATCAGACCTCCACACAGAGATCAGAGCAGTTCAGTTGCTCAGTCGTGTCCAGCTCTTTGTGACCCCATGGACTGCAGCACGCCAGGTTTCCCTGTCCATCACCAACTCCCGGAGCTTGCTCAAACTCATGTTCATTGAGACGGTGATGCCATCCAGCCATCTCATCCTCTGTCGTCCCTTCTCCTCTTGCCTTCAATCTTTCCCAGCATCAGGGTCTTTTCCAATGAGTCAGTTCTTCACATCAGGTGGCTAAAGTATTGGTGCTTCAAATTCAGCATCAGTCCTTCCAATGAATATTCAGGACTGATTTCCTGTAGGATTGACTGGTTTGATGACTTTGCTGTCCAAGGGATTTTCAAGAGTCTTCTCTAACACCACAGTGCAAAAGTGTCAATTCTTTGGTGCTCAGCTTTCTTCATGGTCCAACTCTCACATCCGTACATGACCACTGGAAAAACCATAGCTTTATACGATCTTTGTTGGTAATGTCTTTACTTTTTAATACGCTATCTAGCTCTCTCATAGTTTGTCTTCCAATGAGCAAACATCTTTGCATTTCATGGCTGCAGTCACCATCTGCAGTGATTTTGGAGCACAAGAAAATAAAGTCTGTCACTGTTTCCATTGTTTCCCCATCTATTTGCCATGAAGTGATGGGATCAGATGTCATGATCTTCGTTTTTTGAATGTTGAGTTTTAAGTCAGCTTTTTCACTCTCCTCTTTCATTTTCATCAAGAGGCTCTTCAGCTCCTCTTTGCATTCTGCCATAAGGGTGGTGTCTTCTGCATATGTGAGTTATTGATATTTCTCTCTGCAGTCTTGATTCCAGCTTGTGCTTCATCCAGTCCAGCATTTTGCATGACATATTCTGCATATAAGCTAAATAAGCAAGGTGACAATATACGGCCTTGATGTACTCCTTTCTCGAGAGAAGCTCCATGCAGAGAAGCTACCGCCTGACCTAGGATGACAGGTGAGCTTGATCACCGTGGGCCTCGCCACGGTGGATAGTCCGCAGCCAGACCGGCTAGGTCTTTTCTAGGATGACTGTGGCGGAATTACAAGTGAAGGCTGAGCTGCTCCCTGGTGGCTTGAGCCAGCCTTCAGTGTTTCCTGTTGTATTAAGTACTCAGTTCTGACACTGGGCTGACAACTACCCTGAAGAAGAGAAAGAAGGAGGAAACGGAGAATGTCAAAGAGCAGAAAGTCAACCTTGCAGTAGATGAGATGGATTCCAGGAATCATTAATTTGGATATTAGATGTTGAATATACACATAATACACATAATAGCCCAAAGGGAGGCGTATTTTCCCTAAATTAAGTATTTTCTCTAAACTTAATGTTTTACCTATAGTAAAAGCAATGTAGTTGTTCTTGCCACAAAGCCAACAATTTTAGTGATACTCCCTGTGAGGTGTTATTTTGGAATCACCAAGAATTTCTCCCTATTTAGTGGAGCACGACATTCATCCTCCAAGCTGATTACTGATAATGGAATGTATACCACTGAATACATGAATAACCGAATGTGTTACATTAGTAACCATTATTCCCACGTTAATTAGTACTTCACAGTTTACAAACTTTCAAATCATGTATAACTTCACTTATCCCATCATATGTATGGGTAAGCTGAGGCTCATTCTCCCAGGGTCATTTCCAGGAGTGGGAGAGCCAGGGCTAAATCCACCTCGGGTGCTTGGCTATGCTTGAGTATCCTTGGGTGATCTGACAAATGAAAAATATGGTAACACACACTTGCCATACCATAGTGCATTTTTGACTATCAACTAAAACTAGATTTAAAAAGAGACAAAAGAAAGACCTGGCAAAGCGGGCAGATATAAAAGAGCACTGGAAACCAACAGATAGGAAAAGATGACAGAACCGCAAGGCTAGACAGTAGCAACCACGAACTTCACACAAGCAGAGACTGCTGATATGAACCTGCTTGAAAAAACAGCAGACTTTTTCCGTCCTGTATAGAATATTTTCTGCCATTTTTGACAGCTAGACAACCAAGTTCTTATATACATAAATAAGCCAAAAATTAGTGAGCTTCAGACTTTCATTTAGCACTAAAGGGGCTTCTTTCATTTCAATAAATATCTCCTTTCTCATCTGTCAGCATTAAGAAAATAGAAAGACTACCCATTCAAAAGCAGCTGCCATCCAATTAACATATGATTCCAAGTAATAAATCCTATCACAGATTTTACTGACAGCCCGGAGGACATTATCTTTCCAGTGAC
The DNA here is from genome assembly GCF_019320065.1 of Cervus canadensis. Classification (NCBI taxonomy): domain Eukaryota; kingdom Metazoa; phylum Chordata; class Mammalia; order Artiodactyla; family Cervidae; genus Cervus; species Cervus canadensis. Next base: position 33,976,069 of record NC_057418.1, on the reverse strand, counting down.
CCCTGACATGACCTTTAACTCCAAATGGTTTAAAAGAGACTCAAGCACAAAAACGCAGAAGCTGCCACAACTCCAGAGCATGGCACATCCTAGCAAGTCATGGGAGGGCCAAACCGACTACGGCAAGGGTGCGCTTGCTTGAAGTACAATTACTGTTGATCAAGCATCATCCAACATCTCACGTGTACACAATCTATTTTTAACATGCATACTTAAAATCCAATTGAACTGGGTTTCCTTTATCAAGAGCTCATTTATTCCTATCCTTTTTTTCCCCGGAAAGAAAAAATCAAATGTTCTATAATGCATTTCGTGTAGAACACTGTTTTAACACCACAGAAAATTCCGTTAAATGTCAGAAGAATTTAAAGCCTCGTTGTTGAAAATCACAGGCTCAGGATGTTACGAGTATTTAGATCTTTGGAAACTTTAATAACCAATGAGTGTGAAAATCTTTTGCAAGTCCCTGTTTGGCTGTAGAATATGATATGATCCCAGTTTATTAAAAGAAGCCAGCAATTATGCATGTGAAACAAGGGAAAGATGTGGGATGCTTTTACTTGGGTGCCATATAAGCATGCATTCCCATGCATTTTCATACATTTTGGGAATATCAGCATGTATTTTCATTCATTCATTCACTATACTTAACAGCAGTGTCTGTAGGGTTGTTAAAATAATTTGCAATATTGCATTATCCTGTGAGGACTTAAAATATTGAAAAACACAGAGGCAGAATTTTTAATCTAGAGGTGGAGACTTCAGGAAACAGCAAAAGGATGTTCAACTCGGGTTAAACACACATACACATACATGTCCTTGCATACGTGTGTACACATACACTCACATAAATGTGTATATGCGCATGCACACACGGAGAAACACACATCATGCAGAGTTATCTAACACTGAAAAAGAAATTTTGGAAGACATTTTTCCTTCTGGTTAAACACTAGATTATTTTAGAAAGCGTTCACATCCCTAACAAGTATTCACATTTTCTTTCAAGAATGTTCTAAGCCTCACCAAATACTGCCTTTCCTAGTCCTGTAATAGTTACAATGCTGAACGTATGAAGCCTTAGTGCAGACAGTGAAATATTTAACAAAGAGGTATTGCTCAGGCTGAATAATTAATCTCAAAATTAATAAAAGTAAAACGCTAGGAAAGAATATGACATGGGGGAAAGACATTTGAAATCCATACGGAAGATGCTACTGAAACTTAACAAAGATGGTAACATGACCAAAACCTGATGCCCATGCTATTTAAGGTAAGTGCATTACAAATATAAATATATATAAATGTGTGTGAGTATATCTGTGTATATATACATGGAGGGAGGGTAGGAAGTTTTCTATTTGCCAGGCCCTCAACTAGACATTAAGCACAGAGAAATAAACATGAATATTCCTGCTCTTACGGAGCTCCTATGATCCATTGCCCACAAAAATAAAGTGCTAAGTAAGCACTAAGAACCATCCTGATGTAAACCTTAGCCAACAGTCATAACTATTCTATGTGCATGCTTAGTTGCTTCAGCCATGTTCAACCTTTTGTGACCCCGTGGACTGTAGCCCGCCAGGCTCCTCTGTCCATTGGATTCTCCAGGCAGGAATACTGGAGTGGGCTGCCATGCCCTCCTCAGGGGATCTTCCTGACCCGGGAATCAAACCCTAATCTCCTGTGTCTCCTGCATTGGCAGGTGGGTTTTTTACCACTAGTCACACCTGGGAAGCCTCCAATTATTCTATAGATCAGATATTTATTATATGTTATATATATAAATTCAACAATAAAATGTATCTGGGAAAGCTTTATAAAGTGGTAAATGTTACCTCCAGCTCTGAAGGAGTAAGGTACAAGATTTGGTAGGCGCGAATGGAGTAGGCAAATGAAGAAAAATCTGTCACTTGATATATTAGAGAGGCAAGAGATTTTGAGCTGTATGCAAATGGTAAATGTTTAAAATTATTTATTGAGTCAAATACATATAAAAAGTTTAGGTAAAAGGAAAAAAAAAAGTTTAGGTAAGAGGAATAAAAACTCAGTTCATAAAAGGATCTCTTGCTTAATGTTTCCCAAATCTCTGTTCTGATTTCCTCAATAATTATTGATATATTTGACAGTAAAATATGGAGAAAGAACATAAGTGTTAGAATTAATTTAGTAAATATGACCTGGGAGAGGAATCTCTCTCCCTTCCTGGTGTGAAAAATAGGCAAACAATTCAAAATTAGGAGACACCTTTGAGAATGAAGTGAGATAAAACATATAAAGGGCCTAACATAAGGCTTGATACCTACAATACACGAAACAAATGTTAGTTCATTCACTTCTCTAAATATTAGCTCCCTGATCACTTTGGTACAGGCAATTCTTAGCCTAATTTCACGAACACAGCATAAAGCACTGGAACATAATGGTATTTGAAGACATGACTTTTATGTTTAAGATCCACTCTGCTCTAATAAAAGAAAATTCTCCAGGTCATGATTTTATAAATCTGCTCTGCAACAGGCCCCGTAGAAATTAAATAAAGCAAATTGCACAGGGTTTAATCACAGTCGAACGTATGTTCCTCTTAGACCTCTGCACGAATTGTGCAGTATTTAAACATACTCTGTGGGTGGCTGGTGTAACAGAGTTACACGTCTGAAGTTAGCGGTCAGGCAGAAACTGAGTCCCTCATATGCTTTTTAAAATAATTCTGCTCCTTAGAGTACGGTGCCAGCTCCTCCCTCCTGTTGACCCGAACAGTTTGGCAAAATGTGTTGTACACAATTTGCCCTTGATAATAGTACACATGAAAAGAAAGTGAAAGTGAAGTCGCTCAGTCGTGTCTGACTCTTCGTGACCCCATGGACTGTAGCCCACCAGGCTCCTCCATCCATGGGATTTTCTAGGCACGAATACTGGAGTGGGTTGCCATTTCCTTCTCCAGGAGATCTTCCCGACCCAGGGATTGAACCCAGGTCTCCCACATTGGAGGCAGGCGTTTTACCGTCTGAGCCACCAGGGAAGACTAATAGTACGCATAACCGCTAATAAGGAGCGATAATGCAGCTGAATGTTCCTCAATGAAGCATAAGGGACTGGGGTGGGGAAGGGGAGTTTCTCTGGCTGCTCTGATCTCAAAGGGAGACTCACAGGGCTTTCTCGCTCCTTCCATGGAGCCCAGCGGACTCCATCCTCTCTGAAGCAGTGGGCAGCCTGCCCCCTACCCCAGCCCACAGTCCACACTCCTACTGTGTCCCGGGAGGCAGGGGAGACAGGGGAGTGGAGTTTCTAAGCCAACGGCATCTCCAGAAGCAGACTAGGGTCCATGGGCTGAGATGTGGAAAGTCTGGAGATGCACAATGGGTTTCTGCCCTCACCCGCTCCCCTGAAGGAGCACCGTGCTTCTTCTGCAGGGATTCGACGAGATACTTGCTGTCAAAATTTATGTTCTTATGCCCAGGGACTTGATCTCTGTAAAAATGGAGTGACCTGCCTCAGTAAACAGCACATTACCACCATAGCAATGAGTGAGAAACTAGAATTTCGGAAGCAGGATCTTCAAACTAGGAGCAGACAATTTAAGGGCAGGAACTACAAGATAATGAAAGAATTCCAACCTGCCTCGGCGTTATCAGCACTCATAGACATCAACTGTAGTATTTCTCAGGTGATAAGAAAACCCCAACACATGGACCTAAAACTAAAGTACAAACCTATTGTAACAAGGCACATTCAATCCAATTTGACAAGTGTTTTTAAGCAAAACATTGTTGAGCCTCTGTCATACGACTTTTGTCTATTCAGTTTGCTCACGACTAATATATTCCCTGATATAATTCTCCTTTTTGCTCACGCTGCTACACTCTGTTTGATTTGCCCTCCTTCCTACTACGCAGGTATTTGCTTCATTAACTGCAAGCAATCAATCTGCAGGACTTCCCTGGTGTCTCAGACGGTAAAGAATCTGCCTGCAAGGTGGGAGATCTGGGTTCCACCCCCACGTTGGGAAGGTCCCCTGGAGAAGGGAATGGCAACCCACTCCTATATTCTTGCCTGGGAAATTCCAAGGACAGAGGAGCCTGGTGGGCTACAGTCCATGGGGTGGCAAAGAGTTGGACACGACTGAGTGACTAACACATACAAACCACCTGCAGAGTTGCTCAAAGGTGGTATATTTTGGAAATACAGGTCATTCTTGGAAAGCTCTATTTCCAAAATCCCTGGACACTTTTGCCTATTTTTCTTTCTCACAAACTGACTCGGTAGAAGACTGCATAAGACTCATTTCCCTCACTCACTCGTCATCCACTTATTCATCCATTCATTCATCCATCCATTCATTCATTCAACCAGTATGGATTATTATGATAGGGTAGGCTCTTAACAAGGAACGGGGATCAGACGGAACCAATCAAGACAGACTCTGACCCCTACGAAGTTGACAGTCTATGGTTCCATTGTGTCAACAGAGAGACTTCTGGGGGCGCCGAGGACATTCTGGCAGGCTGACGGGACACTGGCGCAGACCTCAAGAGCACACCCACTAGGATTTCAAATAGGAATTCCACCACAGCCCCAGGAACTCGGGGACGTTATCTTACCCTCTGACCCTTGCTTACCTCATGGATAATTATAGAACCTTCATAAGGGCGACAGGAGGAGAAATGAAGTAATAATTCAAGCGAAGCACCCAGCACCAAACATGTAAGTGCTCAAGCAATGTGAGCTACTATTATTTTGTCTTTTTTTTTTTTTTTTCAGCTGAGGATTGAATTTTTTTTTTTTTTAGACCCAGTACTGGGATGACAAACTGCCAGCCTCCTGCCAGCTGCCACCGCTCATAGCAAGCATACATGCCATACTTCTTCTATGCTATAGCGCTGATTAAAAATAGATTTTCATTCCCCACAGGACAAAGCTAAATCTGTGCACCTGTGCTTTCCCATTTCACTAGGTAAACCCTGTCAGCTCTCTGACAATATGCTCTTCACATAAGTCTTAGTCTCTACCCCTGGCTCACCCGGGTCTGCACCACCAGAGGGACTCAGGACCATTCCCCCCGGAGCAGGGCGCCTCGCTCGTTAGATGAAAGTTACGAAATCACTTTTGCCACAATTGTCGTAAACCTAGTTTATTAGTTCTAAGAAATCAATTGCAATTTTTTAAAAAAACTCCAAGAATTATGAGATAGGCAGTCTGGTATCCAAATTTTTCCCAATACAGACTCTTTGGGGTCAGGGAGGAGGGGAGCGGGGGGAGCGAGGACATTGTTGGCTCAGGAAGGGACATTCCAGCCCTGCCCCATGCTCGGACACTGGGTTCTTTATTCTAAAATTAGAATGCCCTTGGCATTTCTGGGCATTTAATGTCCTGCCCTATATCTCTCTCCTGTGAATTCTGGTTGCGTTTATTTTCACTTACAGAGACAATTTAAAAAGCTCAACCTATAATAATTTTGTCAGACTCAGTCTAATGGTTAGCAGTGTGCGGGAATAGTTTAATGATATTGCTAAGGTTCATTAGAAGTCAGCTATTTCAAACTCTCAAACTAGATTCCAAATGTCGTGAGAAGGAATCGGGTCTTTTTCAACTTTCGACCCCACAGAAACATGCGTGTCACCTGGGAACACACAAGAATGAGTGAATGGACAGACACGCACACAGCAAATCTGTCTTCCCCGGTAGGACCCTGCGGCCTCGGCCACGTGACACCATGATTCTCACTGCTCTCCAGGCCCAAACAGAGCCGGGGCTGGTTCCCAAGGACACTGTCAATAGCTGGCCGCAGGCGCTCTGAACTGCGGAACTGGGTGCTGATGGGGAAGCAAGACGGTGGACTCGGGTCAGATCGGATCACAGCTAATCCTTAATCCAGGATTCAAAATCAGGAAAGGAGTACGGCAAGGCTTTATACTGTCACCTGCTTGTTTAACTACTATGCAGAGCACATCATGCGAACTACCAGGCTGGGAGAATCACAAGCTGGAATCAAGATTGCCGGGAGAAATATCAACAACCTCAGATGTGCAGATGATACCATTCTAATAGCAGAAAGCAAAGAGGAACTAAAGAGTCTCTTGATGAGGGTGAAAGAGGAGAGTGAAAAAGCTGGCTTGAAACTCAACATTCAAGAATCTAAGATCGTGGCATCCAGTCCCATCACTTCATGGCAAATAGAAGGGAGAAAAGTGGAAGCAGTGACAGGTTTTATTTTCTCGGGCTCCAAAATCACTGTGGACAGTAACTGCAGCCACGAAATTAAGAGACGCTTGCTTTTTGAAAGGAAAACTATGACAGACCTAGACAGCTTATTAGAAAACAGAGACGTCACCTTGCTGACAAAGGTCCATATAGTCAAAGCTATGGTTTTTCTAGTAGTCATGTATGGATGTGAGAGTTGGACCATAAAGAAGGCTGAGCTCCAAAGAATAGTGATGCTTTTGAACCGTGGTGCTGGAGAAGACTCTTGAGAGTCCCTCTGACAACAAGGAGCTTAAACCAGCCAATCCTAAAGGATATCAACCCTTAATATTCATTGATAGGATTGATGCTGAAGCTGAAATTCCAGCACTTTGGCCACCTGATAAAGAAAGGAAGAGAAGGCGTTCAGTCGTGTCCAACTCTTTGCAACCCCATGGAGTGTAGCCTATCAGGCTCCCCTGTCCATGGGATTCTCCAGGCAAGAATACTGGAGTGGGTTGCCATTTCCTTCTCCAGGGGATCTTCCTGACCCAAGGATCGAACCTAGGTCTCCCACCTTGTAGGCAGACACTTTACCATCTGAGCCAACAGGGAAGCCGCCTGATATAAAGAGCTAACTCTCTGGAAAAGACCCTGATGCTGGGAGAGATTGAAGGCAGGAGAAGGGGGCAGCAGAGGATGAGATGGTTGGCAAGCATCACCAACTCGATGGACCTGAATTTGGGAAAACTCCAAGAGATAGCTCAGGACAGAGGAGCCTGGCGTGTGACAGCCCCTGGGGTCTCAGAGAGTCGGACACGACTTAGTGATTGAGCAACAGCAGCCAATAATGGAGTGGGAGAGAGGCTGGACCTTCAGACCCAGGAGGACACACTCACAGGCTTCCCTTCTCCCCCCACCCCGCCCCTTCTCCCAGTGAGTCCTCCTGGCTTCCCAGTGCCTCTCCTCTTTGTCCTCACTACCTCCCTTCCTTTCCCGTTCCCTTGAGTGTGAGTCCTTCCCTCACGGACTCATAAGAAACCATAAATATGGGTATTTTCCATAATCCCTTCCTCCTCTTTCTTCTTTTCCTTGTCCATTCTCTCAGAAATCCTTTCTAATCCCACATGTTTACTTCCACATTAATGGCATGATTAACAGTTCTGTGCCAGACTGCTCTACGTCATTCTAACTGTAGAACTACAGGAAAGGTATTTAAAACACTGCCTCAGCTGTTCAATCTTTAAAACAGGGAGACTAATAGTGCCTTTTTACAAGGGGCCATTGTATGGATTGAAGGAATTTATACAGCTACAGGGCTAAGAAAAATGCCAGTGGAAATATCAGCCATGTCTTAAAGTACTGGCAATGTAATTTCTGAATGCAGATGACTCTCAGATCCTTACCTACACTGAGAACCCTCACCATTGATTCAAGGTCCAAATGTCTAAGTTTGCACCCGTTATATTTGCATGTCTCAACCCTGCTATTTTGCATATATTCCCCAACTCGGTCCTCAGTCACGCATCCACCAAGCCCGAGCCCAAAAAGTATGACCCTCCTTGCTTTCCCCAACCACAATGCCAAAAGGAGAGAAAGTGACGGTGGGAAGGGGATCTGGGAGATGCAGGCAGAGTGGGATCCCAGTGATAAGGCGATCGCTCCCACCACGGCCTGGAGGAGGCACCCTGACGTCACCTACTTTGATGTTCTCCAGCAAACTAACATGCTGCAGAAAACACTGCTTCTTCATGCCCCACGGAGACGGGCAGCTTCCGCCCACCCCAAGAGTGAGCAGTGTGGTCCTTGCAGAGCCTGGCATAGCAGAGGCCGAAACAAAGCCCACAGAAGCCAGCTCAAATCTATGCCACCTTTCTGCTCCCCAAACCCCTCCTCAGCCGAACTTCCTCTGCCGCTGCATCCAGGCTGGTGCATCCTCTCCTCTCCGCTCTTGTGTGTGTGCGCATGTGTGTGCATGTGTGTGCCTATGTGTGCTAGCACATGTGTTGTGATCACCGCTCAGCAGCAAAGCTCTCTTGGTCGCCTGGGTCTTGTTACTTTCGCAGACCTTGAGAGGCTCATGTTCTGCCTCAAGTTCTGATCACAATGAGTCTTTCTAACATCCTGATCTCCTTTCAGGAATATTGGTGAACACAGGGTTCTCCGTCTGCTAAAACAGCTTATCTCCCTCTAACACCTTTGGGATAGCTCCCTTCCTGGGAGATGGGTGGAACGTTGCAACATTGCGGGTCACGTTGTAATGAGACCAGGGGAGGTGTTTTCTCCTGTAGCAGCCCCCACCTCACAATGGTTCCACATTAATACTGAGATCTTCCCAGGCTTCGAGCTTTCCCATATGCTGGTAGCTCTGTGTGGAATATCTCACTTCCTTCTAATGACCTTGTTAAACCCTATTCATTCTGCCATTTTATTTCCATTTACTGTTAGCATCTCTCCAGTAAAGACTGAGAAATCTTTATTCATCTCTGGACCACCATGTTCAGTTGCCCAAGTTGCTCACTGCAACACTCCAGTGGGTGCCACTCCCATAACCATTCACATTGGAATCGATCTGAATCGTGCCCTCTGGGGTTGTTTAAGTTACAACCAATATGACTTAATACTCTTTGGTACCAAAGAGTACCAATAAAGAGTAACCAGTATACTCTTTGCTTCTTTCAGAGAAGCACACTCCTCTTTTTCGTGTAATTTCTTCTTTTCTCCTGCTTGTCTTCCCCCTACTGAATTCTGTGCCTCTAATTAGCAGGGTTGGATGGCATCACCGACTCAGTGGACATGAGTTTGGGTAAACTCTGGGAGTTGGTGACGGACTGGGAGGCCTGGCGTGCTGCGGTTCATGGAGTCGCAAAGAGTCGGACACGACTGAGCGACTGAACTGAACTGAACTGAACTGAACTGAATTAGCGGGGAGCATGTTTTCTTTCAGTCTTTCCAACACCACACAACTCCAGGCACAAGTGGCTCTCTGTAAAGAGATAAGGGAATTCATTGATGGGTTCGTAGTAAATGAATCATAAACTCCCCACTTACTCCTCAACCACACTGGTCACTTAATGAAGACTTTTGAGCAATTGTTGTCCACACGTTGATAGAAGAGAGAGAGAAAGAGAGAGAGGCTGCTCAAATTGAAAGCCACAAAAAGAAGAGTGTGTAATTAAAACCTGAGTAGACCCTGATGAAGAAAGTCTCCTAACCAGCAAGCCTGATTCTGATCAGATGTGCGGTTCTCTGCTCGCCTGCAAAAACAAGACGGTGAGAAAAGCCAAGTAAAGCAGGCAAAGAAACAAACTGTCCAGAAGGAGATGTCTTGTGCTTTCAGGGGAGATGTAGGCATTCTGGCGCTTTACCCTGGAAAGGTCAATGGCATCTCTCCATGGAGGTCTTCTAACAAGAATGCTCTGCCTTCTATTTGCAAAGAGAAAGCTTCAGACCAAGGCTCAGCTGTGGGCCAATCTGGGCTCTCGGATGGAGTTGAGCCTTTTCCTCTGTGCCGGAGGCTGCAGCTAGGAATCAGCAAATAACTGACACAGCTGGGAAAAGTGTTTAGTAAAAAAAAAAAAATTAAAATAAAAATTAAAAAAAAAAACCCTTAAATATTATTAGTCTATTTTCAGTAGACTTCCGGTTGACTAAATGCAGATCCACCAAGCCTCCCCTCCAAGGTTCCAAATTACAATTTCTCACACGCCACTGCAGAGCACGCAGAGATGGTCCCGGACTGGGTCCCCAAGAAATAAAGACTGCCTGCGCTCCAGGGTCCTCCGGCCTCGTTCCCTACTTATTGTTTCCATTCAAACTATTTCTGGAAACAAGATAATGGTCTCCTGGCTACCTAATTCTCCCCAGGCACTGCTGGGAAGCTGGGGAGCGGGATATGCTAGGAGCAGCTGTAGACAGGAATCTCTCCCCTGGGTCTCTCCAGCTCCCGGGAGCATAGATCTGCTCTTCAACATCCACCCCGGAGAGTTCTTTTCCGTTTTAGGGGAAGATGGAAGGACCACTTTAGCATATTTACAGTAGTCAAAAACCAGGAGGTGAAGGAAAAGAGTTCTGTTAAAAGAAGAATAAACAGGATCTTGAAACATCTATTTGTAGAAAGTCTGGCTAAGGAGCCAAAAGCCAGAGTTTTAAGATCACTTATGTAAATACCTCCCAGGGTGTCTTCCCTGATTAAGGATGTGTGAGGGTTATTGAGTTTTGAATTAGATGCACTTTAATAAAACAGTAGAATGTTCTTATCTGATTGCACCTGTATTGATTGTGTTAAAGAGGTCTCTCCTTGGATCAGGGTCAATGACTTGACATAAACTTACTAAGTACTCAGACTGGTATTAGTTTTCAGATTCTTGTAAGCTATCCAGTTTGTTAGATTTCAGTAATCTAAGGAACATGACAGCATGCCTCTTGTTGAATATTTTTTTTTGCCTATGTTTTATTTTGCTTAATCTCCCTGACTGCATAATCAATTGCGGTATTAAAAAATAACTTGCATTAAGTAACATAATGTATTTCAATTGCTTTTTCTAATTTTAAGAAGTCTTTCTTACAAATAAAAGATGCATAGTTAATATTATGTAGGAAAACCAGTTACATAGCTAATTAAAATGGAATGCATTTTTCACAATTAAATAGGTGTTCAACTGATATACATTCAACAGTGTACTTCAAATTACTAGTTGTATTGTTTCTGATGACTTCCAGGAAATCAATATACATGAGTAAATTCATGGACAACCTCCTACCTATTAGTACGTTAAACCTCAATTCTGGAAAAAAAAAAAAAATTCATTGAGTTGAAATTTGTAAAGTTTTCAATGGCCATGTGCACGATGTTGTAAACATTATTATATATCATGAGGATATTAGTGAAGACATCTTCAAAGTTTTTCCTAGATGGTACAGAAGCTGTTTTAACAAGCTTTTAGATTTTGCAAATAAACCAAAACAAACACCTCAAAGTTGGAATTCATTGGTTCTGTCATGCAACAATCTTTTGTTTTAGATCTTACTCTATCCTGCTACCGGAGAAGGCAATGGCATCCCACTCCGGTGCTCTTGCCTGGAAAATCCCATGGACGGAGGAACCTGGTGGGCTGCAGTCCATGGGTTCGCTAACAGTTGGCCACGACTGAGCGACTTCACTTTCACTTCTCACTTTCACGCATTGGAGAAGGAAAGGGCAGCCCACTCCAGCGTTCTTGCCTGGAGAATCCCAGGGACGGGGGAGCCTGATGGGCTGCCGTCTGTGGGGTCGCACAGAGTCAGATACGACTGAAGCGACTTAGCAGCAGCAGCTATCCTGCTACTGTTCAGGGAACTGAAGATATGATGGTAAACAAGACGTGAGGTCCCTGCCTTTATGGAGCCAAGGAGCCCCTGCACAGATAATATGAGTGAAAAAATAGAAACATATGAATTCAGATGAGATGAAGAAACATATGAATTCAGATGAGATGGAGAAAATGATGCAGGGGGCGCCGTGGAAAGGTTGGGAGAGGGTGGGATTACCGGATGGTAGAAGCAGAGCGTGGTCCTCCTAGAGAAGGTAAAGGATTAGCAGCAATGTGACTACAGAGGACAGGAGAGTGTGAAAACGTCTGTGAGGAGTGTTCTAGGTGGAAAATCAGCAAGTGCAGAGACCAGATGTGGCTCTGAGACCGGTGTCTTAGAAACTGCATGACTGAGGGATTGAGCAAGGGGAATGGTGCAAAAGAAGACACAGAGGCTTGCTTGGGGGCCATAACATGAAGCCCCAGGACAGATCTAGTAAGGAGCTTTCATTTTTCATTTTATTTTCAAAGTGATGGGAAGCTAGCTAATAATTCAAATAGAACTAACGTTCTGCCTTGTGAACTAAAATATCACACTATCTGCTGTTAGGAGAATCGATTGGTGAGGAGTATAAATAAAGCAGTGATGCCAATGCAAAGATGCCTTGAACATTGCTGATGCCCACCCAGATCGCTTCTCCTTTCTTTCACAGCGCAAGGATCCAGCCGTCTCTGGACAGTCACGTGACTTCCTAGGAAGCTATACTTACTTGCTGTCATTCCAGGAGGACTTGCCAGTGGGGTGTAATCAGAAATCAGAGAGAGAGTCGGACACGGGGCCTGAGTCCATTGGCTCTTCTCTTCTCCTGGCTCTGTGGTCAGGACTATGGATGTGCTCGCTGTCCGGCGATGCAGGCGTCTTGGGCCATGGGGCAATGCGATGCTGGCAGAAGGTAGTAGGATGTGTACCTCTCACATACCATGTGAAAGTAAATAGGCGTACTTTGTTTCATGGGAGCTTTGCTTTTATTTTGTTTCAAACATATTGCACGTTTTACAAATTGAAGTTTTATGGCAACTCTGCATTGGGCAAGATGATTATTTACAACAGTATTTGCTCATTCCGTGTCTCTGTGTCACATTTTGGTAATTCTCACAGTATTTCTAACTTCTTTTTATTATTACTTGATTTGTTATGGTGATCTATAATCAGTGATCTTTGATGTTACTATTCTAATTGTTTCGGCATTTTCTAGCAATAAAGTACTTTTTAACTGAGGTATACACATTGTTTTTAGACATACTACTATTGCACATTTAATAAGCTACAATATACTCTCAATATAACTTTTATATGCACCGGGAAACAAAACAAAAATGTGTGACTCTTTTGCACTACTCATTTTATTGTGAACCTGTGGAGCAGAACCCACACTATCTCTAGTGAATTCCTATAAACATTTTTGTTTAAACCACTGATGTTTTGGGATTTTAGCTCAGGCAAACATAATTCCAGTTAATTCAGTACACAACAATGGCTTAAGGAGACACACAATTGCTTGGATTAGGTATATAGGGTAGAAGTAGGAATTGTCGGATATCAAAACGTATTCTGAAAGTAGAATCATGAGTGTTTACTGATCTGAATGTTCTGGATGAATGTGGGTGATGAGAGAAAGAGAAGAAACGAGGATGGCTCCCAGGGGTTTTGCCCAAGTAACTGCTTGGATTGGAAACATGGATAGCAAAACCAGCTCCTGGTGCATGATTATAAGGGGGTGGATTTGTAACAAAAACATGAGCAACTTCCCTATGAAGTCCTTCTGTTTTTTCGATGAAAAAAAGTAAGACCTTTAGCTGGGAGGGAATGATGGACAGGCTGTTGAATGCTTAAGGAGAGAGGAAAAGATATGGAAGGGAAGTCCGATAGAGGAGGTGAGTGAGCTGGGAGATGTGTAAGTGTTGCTACCCAGCACTGAAAATTCAGTTTTTGTGATAAGAAGTTTCAAGTAAGACCATCTTTTACCACCAGCAGCATCATTGGATAATCTTGCCCAGATCACATTCAGCTGGTCAGGTATGGACACGTGGAGTTGGATTTAACTATACAATAGTCTTATTTGGAGAATGCAATAGGGGATGGAGGGGTTAAAGCCCTGAGGATGTGTGAAGGGAGTTGCCATAGTAACGGACCAGGAAATCTCCTCTGGGTGAGCAGGGAGGGATGGACATGAGCAAAGGGGTAGAACAAATGAAGCGGAGGTCTCAGGGCAGAGGAAGTCATATCAGTGTAGAAGTACCAGAGTAAGTGAGCTGGAAAAAATGAGACACTGGGCCAGAGAATGTTTTAATTAAAGATTCTGTAGGGAGTGTGGAGCTGGTAATAATAAGTACAAGTAAATGGTCATGGGAATGGAAGGCAGAAGTGGAGGAGGAAAGTCTATACTGGAGGTGAGGGAATTGAGGGACAGCAGGGCAGGTGTTTGATGACCCTTTACCTGGGCATGCAAGTCCCTGGGGACAATGATCAGTGCATTGATGGGGAGAGACAGAGGCACGTGGGTGCAAGCTCTGGACTGCCCGGAAGAGGGGTGGGGGACTTTCGGGGTAACTGGGGGGCATTCAGAATAATCTGCTTGTGCTTTAAGGATGCTGGTGGGTCATCTGCTTGGTCTCACTTGTTCATTTTACGGAAGAGAAACGGACAGTGGTCTGGGAAACAAGGAGGACACCACCCCATCTCCAGGCCCTGCAGAGCTCATCACATGGATGAGAGCCGTCTCTTGAGAGGCGTTCTCATGGAAACCATGTCTTCAGGAGGTGGTTGGGTCTGTGTAAGAGCTGGAAAGAGATGCATTGATAACCGGACTCCACAAAAAAACAAAGTTGGACAGAAATGTGGTGTAAAGAGAAAGCAGCGCAAACTGAGAACGCTCGTGCTGACCAACCTCTGGAACACTCTTCAGACTCGACCACGTGCAGAACGTCTTCAGTGTGGGAGGTGGGATTGGGGAGTATGAGGAGTGAGCTCTCCCTGTCCTAACCTTGTGAATAAATCCAGCTGTCCATTGAAGCCCTAAGGAGCAGTCAGTCGTCGTAATCTCTCAGAGAGCACACTTGAAAGTCAGGTTTGGACAGGCTGGGTCAGGCTGTCTCTGTTTCACTCTCCCTGTGCCTTCCCTGGGCTCGAGGAAAAGTCAGGATTGCCACATGGGTGCACTGTAGTGGTTTCGTAATGCCTAGAGCAAAAGATCTGTCTAGTCAAAGCTATGGTTTTTCCAGTAGTCATGTATGGATTTGAGAGTTGGACTATAAAGAAAGCTGAGTGCTGAAGAATTGATGCTTTTGAACTGTGGTGTTGGAGAAGACTCTTGAGGGTCCCTTGGACTGCAAGGAGATCCAACCAGTCCATCCTAAAGGAAATCAGTCCTGAATATTCATTAGAAGGACTGAGGCTGAAGCTAAAGCTCCAATAATTTGGCTCCCTGATACAAAGAAATGACTCACTGGAAAAGATCCTGATGCTGGGAAAGATTGAAGGCAGGAGAAGGGGACAACAGAGGATGAGATGGTTGGATGGCATCACTGATTTGATGGACATGAGTTCGGGAGCTGGTGATGGACAAGGAAGCCTGGCATGCTGCAGTCCGTGGGGTCACAAAGAGTCAGACACGACTGAGTGACTGAAGTGAACTGAATGCCTAGAGACCCTGAGAGGTGCATCCATTAGATCTAATTCCTGAAGTGTGAAACTGGAGCTCAGATGCTCTTTCCAAATCTAAGAATTGATTGTTGTTCATTTGCTAAGTCACTTCTGACTCTTTGTGACACCATGGACTGCAAGATGCCAAGCTTCTCTGTCTGTGGGATTTCCCAGGCAAGATTACAGGAGCAGGTTGCCATTTCCTTATCCAGAGAGTCTTCCGGACCCAGGCAATGAACCTGCATCTCCTGCTTGGCAGATGAGTCTTTTATTCCTGAGCTACCAGGGAAGCCCCAAGAATCAATAACTTCAAGCCATTCTTGATGTTTAAGACATATAAGTGAGTTTTCAGAAGGAGAGATTCTAAGACCCAAAAACGTTGATACCACCTCTTCCTGGGCTGCATGTACTCACACTTTTCCAGAACTCAATAAGTGGTAGGTGCTTGAGAATTGTTTATTGGATTTAAAAAAAAAAGTGAATGAATAAACTAATGTCCTGAGACCCCTTACAAAGTAGGCGGTACCATTTTGTTTTCATGCAAGACACATCATACAGGTCCAGTTTCCCCTTATTCTAAATCGGACCAGCAAATCTGAAAAGGACAGAGTTCAATCCCTGGATTGGGAAGATCCCCTAAAGAAGGGCATGGCATTGCACTCCAGTATTCTCACCTGAAGAATCCTGTGGACAGAGGAGCGTGGTGGGCTACAGTCCATGGGGTTGCAGAGTCGGACACTACAGACCAAGTAACACTTTCACACTTTCAATGAATTCACTTACATGTTTCAAGGATGTCCTTGGATAGATTCTTGCAAAACCAAAGAGCACCTAAGTGTATCAGTGAGGCAAAACAGCACAGAAATAGCATCAGTGATCAACGCCCCATTCATACTATAATTTCCTCCCACAAACACATGTTTCTCTGGCCACAGTCACCTTATACCGTACCCATGCAAATAAGTGCTTCTGTGTACTGAAGGCAAAGACCACACGTGTAAAATCCGATGGTTTTGCAGCAGGACAAGACTTGACCTGGTCTCCACAGGTAACAACTCAACCTACTGGCAAAGGGGACTTTCGCCTTTGCCAGTGCTGTTGTTCTCCAGTCTCTAAGTCATGTCAGACTCTTTGTGACCCCATGGACTGTAACACACCAGGCTTCCCTGTCCTTCACCATCTCCTGGAGTTTGTTCAAATTCATATCCATTGTGCTGGTGATGCTGTCTAGCCATCTCATCCTCTGCCACTCTCTTCTCCTTTTGCCTTCGATCTTCCTCAATTTCAGGGTCTTTTCCAATAAGTTTCCCCTTTGCATCAGGCGGCCAAACTATTGGAGCTTCAGAATCAGTTTTTCCAATGAATATTCAGGGTTGATTCCCTTTAGGATTGACTGGTTTGATTTCCTTGCAATCCAAGGGACTCTCAAGAGTCTTCTCCAGGGCCACAGTTTGAAAGCATCAATTCTTTGGCTCCCAGCCTTCTTTATGGTCTAACTTTCACATCTGTACATGACTGCTGGAAAAACCATAGCTTTGACTATATAGATCTTTTGTACCAATACTAAAATCCCTCAAATCAGAGAAGAAGTTGAGCCTATAATTTAAGCAGTTCACAAAGGATTGAGAAAAGTTGAGTAATTGCATGTGAACAAGACAAAAGGAGTTTCATTTCATACTTTCATTGCCATCATAAGGAGACAACAGAGAGCCTGAAAGTGCCTGAGTGTAGGCTCACGTCACGCTCCAAAGCCACATGCAAACTGCGAAAAATCCCACAGTCAAGAACCTGCTGATGAAACTCAGACACACTGCCTGGTATGATTCTTGTGCCAACTATACAATTGGGAGCTAATGTGGAAGGAGTGTGCAGAGCAGCTAAGATTCAGGGCTGGCTTAGGATCTACAGATGGGGGTCATGGGAGCCATTATAGACCACCTCCATGACTGGTCCTGCCTCAGCGAGGGACCCAAGGCCCACAGAGCCTGCCAGGAGAAGGGCAGGAAGCTGTTTCCAAGATATGACAATCATGTGAGCACATAGAAGTGTTTTCAGGGAAATGGGGAAAGAAGGAAGATGGACTCATTTGTCCAGGGAATGATACAGTTCTTTGGTCCTGAATAGTAGCTGTTTGCTATGAACAGTTACTATAGACCATCATCTGAGGAAATACAAGATCCTTCCTCCATCTAAATTTTAGATTCTGAGACCAGACACAAAAGCCATTTTCAGGAACTACTACTGATGCTTGCCAAAATTTTTTTCTTGGTTCCTGGTGACATGGGAAAAATAATGCTAGTGTAGAGAGCTTTGTGTCAAGCTAAATATAGTCATAAGGTCCAGTTTTACTTTTTCTAATTAACTTTCTACCCTTTATTAGTGCTAAAATGTCTTTTCTTTAATAGATTATAATGATAAGTATGGGGTTTCCCAGGTGCTGCTAGTGGTAAAGAGATCCACCTGTCAATGCAGGAGGTGCAAAAGACATGGGTTTGATCTCGGGGTTGGGAAGATGCCCTGCAGTAGGGTAGGCAACCCACTCCAGTATTCCTCTCTGGAAAATTCCATGGACGGAGGAGCCTGGTGGGCTACAGTCCATGTGGTTGCAATGAGTTGAACACAACCAAACACCACCAGCACCAATGATATGTATGAGCCGAGAGTTGAATCTATTTGGATCATGTCCTTGTTGGCACAGTAAGAGATGGGTAACCCTACCAGACCTCCACTGTCTTTGGAGATTTTCACTGCTCCAGAAGAAACAGAAGCAGCTGCCCCAGAGGGCAGTCTTGACTCTTCCATGAAAAACTTGGCATTCTTGCAGCATCCTAAAGGTCAGGGGCAGGTCTGGTCCCTCTCTCCTTCCTAGAATGTGCCTTCCCAAGACACAGCTCTAAGAGCAGAACACAGAAGAAGCATTCTGCTCATTACTCATAAAAGCAGGGCATTATGAGTGATTCATGGTTGTGTCATTTCAGAAAATGATGTCTTGAAGACTCCCTCTCTCCGGAAGTCTCTCTTCAAGGGCCTTTTCCCTTCAGTCTTTTAGGACATCTTGGTCTCATCCACCCCAGCCCTTTCTTTCTTTTTCTTTCCTTTTTTTTTTTTAACCTTCCTGACCCACAGCACCTTCTTTCTCCTGTTGGGCTTGTTCACGGTAGAGACGCTCCTACAGAGACCACAGGATGTAGTGGAGAAACTGCTGATCTGATCCTAACAAGGATGTTTTTGAAACTAGACTCTTTGGAGGCTTTCAGTTCTGTTGAAATTACATTTAAGATCTCTTCTAGCTCTAAACATCTGATCTAGGATGGCTCATAGGTAAGTATGTTTTCTTTCAGCATAATCACATGAATTCTCCCAGAATCCAGGCCATGAGCCCCACTGCTCCCCTTTGTATGAGGCCATGTCTGGTTGAAATCCCATTTATCCACTTTTTTCAGGCAACTGTTCATTCACTCAGTCAATCATTTCTTATTTGTCAAATGCAATTGAAAAATTACCCCCTGTTTTTCTCCACACGTGTGAATGGAAAAGCAATAGCTGCTTTCTGCACACGCAAAGCTAGCTTTCTCTCCTCCCCTCTAAAGCCTTCATTCCCCTTCCCTCTTAAGTCTTCCCCCGCTTTGTGCTTTATTTAGAATTCTGTTGTGAGACGTGTAGTTCTGTGTTATTTTTCACTGTTCATGCACCTGCCTCCCTGAATGCAGTGTGAGCCCCTTGACGGTGGGAACTTGGTCTTAGCGTTCCCCCTGCCTAGAACAGAGCATGGCCTACAGCAACCTCAACAATCCTTTACAAAGTCCTTTCTAAATTCCAGGAACCGTCTACTCAATTTACACGTATTTAGTCATTTAGTCCTGACAATGATCCTATCAATGATTTATTGGCATCACCCCTGCTATACAGATAAGAAACTGAGACTCAGGGAGTTGATGGGATTTGGTCAAGTTCACACAGATAATATAAAGTAGAGCTGAGGTTCAAGTCCAGTAGACGGGTTCCTAATTTCATGCAATAAATATTATACTACGTGGCCTCACCGTTTATTGAATAAATTGAAAATTTGATTATACTCATTGGCTTCACAAAAAGAGTTGGGATGACATAAAATACAGAAATTATAATCTAATACGCAAAAATACCCCCAAAACAGGATTTTTGTAATGATCTTCAGATTCTGAAATCCCATTTTCATGCATAATTTTAAAAGCTTATGTCTCTATTTGTTGTATAATATCCGTATTATATTAATTACATAACTCTTTGGGAGCGTTCCATGATAAACTCCTCCACTGAACTGAACATATTTCTTGTCTCCTGAGCCCTGTTCTAATTCTCCTTCCAAATCAATCTGTTAAGTTTAACTTGTAAATACATTTACTTGAATGGTTCCGGTTTTAGTCAGGGAAAAATAAACGGCAATTAGGATGAAAATTCATGATTTTGGAAATGAGAAACCAATCTCAAGGTGCAGCCTTGATTGAAAATATGTCAATGAATAAATGGATGAACTAAAAAAATTGTACTTTCAACCTTTATTATTCACTGAATATTGAGTAAATAAATGCTGGACTGTGGGCTGTTCAGAGATTAATTTGACAGTTCAACGTGCAAACTCCTCTGAGGCTTCCTCAAGCTGGACTTGGCCCTCAAGTTAATTTCATTACAGCTTGAAAAGACCAGATAAAAAGGAAGATGAATGATATTTGAAATTAGTAGTTCCCCCTTCAGGGCTAATCTACAAATCAGATATTATCAATTTTTTATCCCATTCCCAAATCAAATAATTTCAGAGACTCTACTCTGGCTGAGTTTGAAGCAGAAATCCCGGGTGAGCTGAGACTCACAGCTGCGGTTTACTTGCTTCGCCTCAACTTAGAAACACGGTCATTAATTTGGACTTAGATTCCAGCTTGGCTCTCGTGCAAAGGGGTGGGGAGACGAGGTGGGGCCTAGGGGCTGGCAACTTCCCCGGGGCCTGGAGGAGTTAGTCCTAAATACACCAGCCCTTCTTTTTAAAAGATACAATAGGAACTTGTGAAGATTCCTTTTTCATTGGTCACTTCATTTTCCTGCCTTTAAAGACATTCTTTAGTAATGTGGTCCTCTTAGCATCTGAAACATCCCACAGACTGTTACAAAGACACCATTCAGGGCTTCTGGGGAGCAGAGCTCTGTGATATCACAACCCAGGAACTGGGGAGCGGCAGCCCGTTCCCGGGGAGGGACTGGGAGCCGCAGAGAGTTGGCAGAGGGCAGCGCGGCTCCGAGGAGAAGATGGCAGGAATGCCCTTGAGACAAAGGGTTCAGGGAGGCTGAACCACTTTCCCCCGAGGATGAAAAGCTGCCACCAACAAAACCAGCTCGTTCTGCTCCCTCTCCGTCTCCCATTCTCTAATCTTCCTGTCCGCGTTATCCAATAAGCCACCCATTGTATGCTGAGGAAATGATGTAAAGCGCAGAAGTGTGACTTTATTGGGGAATGTAAGGCCGAACTTGGCAGCTCCTCCCCCTATAGTTGAAGGAGTTCTTGGCAGAGTAACCTAGGAGGCAAATAGGCATTCGATCTAGTGAAAACCCAAGCTTCATTTCCAGATGACCTATCCTTGAGACCCCAAATACTGTTATTATTCAACCACAGTGGTATCATTGTAACAGTAGTATATGAGCTTGCTTCCCTTCCAAAACACAGAAACAAAGATAGGAAGGCTGAGTGAGCTGTCGCGATCAAAAACATCAAGACAACTTTTTTTAAAAATGACTTTGTCTATAGTATCAGTAAATGGGCCAGAAGTCCTCAGTGATCAGTAAACCACTGTATTATTTAAATCAACCACAAAGAGGTTAGTTTAACAATCTGCCTCCCCAGTATCTCCAGCAGAGCTACTGGGAGCCTGAATGCCCCTTGGCATCACGGCACTGATTCTGTACAACACGCACTGTCCTCGCTTCACACCACTGGTTTAAAGCTCTGTTACAGTAACTAACACAAGGGCCATTCAATTATGTTTACTCGATAATGAAGAATCCCTAGCCTCTCTCCTACAGGATAAAAGCAAATTGTAGAAACCTTTTTCTCTAAAGGCAATACTCAACAAAAGGCCATTTCTTTTGTCAGTCCAATCTAATTATGGTCTTTGAAAAGCAGTAGGCATTTTGGTGTTTCACTTAAATCCAATAACCGTGGCAGAGTATTTGACTTGTGAACAATATTAGTAAGGCCTAGAAAATTGCCATGAAAATCCCCAAATTTCCAGTTGTGTATTTCAAAGTTCTTGATAAGCAGGATGGTGTCTTTCCAACGAAGCATGGCTTCCAAGCCTTTCTAAGAATGCCTTGAAAGTGCAACTTTCATAAAGCCTTCCCTGAGGCTGTTTGAAAGCAGGGGATGTCCTGCAAAGGTGTCTGCAGCTCTTCCTGAAGCTTGTCTATCAGACTTGATTGGGATTGCAATTCACACTCACTCATGGAGTCCTGAAACTCCTGAATGAGATATTGTTGTTCAGTCATGACCCCACGGACTGCAGCATGCCAGGCTTCCCGGTCCTTCACTCTCTTCTGGAGTTTGCTTAAACTCATGTCCATTGAGTTGACAATGCCATCCAACCATCTCATCCTCTGTTGCCCACCTCTCCTGCCTTCAGTCTTTCCCAGCATCAGGGTCTTTTCCAATGAGTCATCTCTTCACATCAGGTAACCAAAGTATTGGAGCTTCAGCTTCAGCACAAGTCCTTCCAATGAATAGTCAGAGTTGATTTCCTTTAGGATTGACTGGTTTGATCTCCTTGGGTCCAAGGGACTCTCGAGAGTCTTCTGCAGCACCAGTTTGAAGGCATCAATTCTTCAGAGCTCAGCCTGCTTTATGGTCCAGCTCTCACATTTGTGAATGACTCTTGGAGAGACCATAGCTTTGACTACGTGGACATTTGTAGGTGGAGTAATGTCTCTGCTTTTTAATACTCTGTCTAAATTTGTCATAGTTTTTCTTCCAAGGAGCAAGAGGCTTTTAATTTCATGGCTGCAGTCACCACCCACAGTGATTTTAGAGTGCAAGAAAATAAAATCTGCCAGTGCTTCCATTTTTCCCCATCTATTTGCCATGAAGTGGTGGGACTGGACACCATGATCTTCGTTTTCTGAATGTTGAGTTTTAAACCAGCTTTTTCACTCTCCTCTTCCACCTTCATCAAGAGGCTCTTTAGTTCCTCTTTGCTTTCTGAATTAGGGTAGTATCATCTGCATATCTAAGATTGCTGATATTTCTCCCAGCAAACTTAATTCCAGTTTGTGATTTATCCAGCCCAGCAGGTTTTCAGTTGTTCTGACTCCCATATGGCATTCTTGCCACCCTCTTTGAAATGTACCCTCTCTGTGGGTACTAACTTTCCACATTACGATGTGCCATGTGACAAAAGGTCAACAGGAAGAGTTGTTCTTCTCTTGTTCCATGTGACCTCAGGAAAGAGCATCCATTTCGCTGATTTTCAGCTTCTCACCTTTACAATGCACACAAGAGAACCCACTACTCATATCGCAGGCTCATTTAAGGTTTAAAGAAGATCGTGAATGTTGAGCACGTAGCAGAGCACCTTGTACAGGGCAAACGTGAGAGTAGCTGTTATTTGGAAAGTTAGGAGCCGAGGATGGAAAGCCAGGAAAAATCTAGGAATGTCAAGAAGAAGAGGGAAAATGATGGGTGAGCCAGAAGATGGAAAGAGATGAAAAGACATGATTACAGAGAGGTTTGCCGCAGACTCTTTGTGATCCTCTATAAAAAGCTGGGCCAAAGGGATCATCTCCCTCATTATTGCTGCCATCCGTGTTCCATGACAATGACTTCAGTCCGGTTGGAACAACACAGAGTATAAATAAATAATGAAATGCTGGCTGTTAAGAATGAACGTCTGGGAAGAAAAGTCCCTGGTAGGTCTGCAGCCCCCGCTAGGCAGGCTTTGCACGTATTATCATAATTGTGACGAGAAGCAGGCAGCTTCAGCTAGAGGTAATTGACCAGAGGTGATGAACTTCCCTCGTGGCTCAAAGGTGAGGAATATGCCTGCCAATGCAGGAAACCTGGGTTCGAGCCCTGAGTCAGGAAGATGGAGAAGGGAATGGCTACCCACTCCGGTATTCTTGCCTGGAGAGAAGATTTTGGATAATTTAGTTAATAATCTCTAATGGTCCAATTAAAGGACTTCTTATAGAAATAAAGAATATCTGGTTTTAGGGTAAACGCATTATCCCTGCATATATACATCTGCTATAGAAAATTTTGGAATTCAGCTCTAGGATTCAACTGCATAATCTGGCAATAGAGCGGGGACTAAAGCAGATTTACCATGCTGGTAGACTGGTTGTTTCAAATTTGCTACGTACGGTGGAAACTGGGAACACACCACACCGATCATGACAACCTTTGTCCTCACTGGGAGAATCCAGGGGTGGAGACAGACAAGCTCTCACAGACAGTTCCCTGTGCCAGATGTTTTCAGAGGTATGATGGAAGAGCTGAGAGGGCTTTGGAGAGGGAGAAATAAAGTTCTGGAGAAATCAGGACTAAGAAATGGCATCTGAGCAGGATAGGAAAGGGTGACTAGGAGTGTCCGGTGAAGCAAATCACCTGGCATGCCCAAAGCTGGGAGCACATGGGCTGGTCTCTCAGGTTGCCACCTCCCAACCCCAGGCGGCTCAGTGGTACATAATCCGCCTGCAATGCAGGAGATGCGGATTTGATCCCCAGGTCAAGAAGATCTCCTGCAGAAGGACATGGCAACCCACTCCAGTATTCTTGCCTGGGAGATCCCATGGATAGAAGTGCCTGGCAGGCTACAGTCCATAGGGTTGCAAAAGAGTTATAGACACAGCTGAGTGACTACACAGCAGCTCTAAGTAATGGCTGGATTTGCACATTTCTGGCATCATTGAGCGGGTGCCCTCTTAGTCACTCATCATCAAGTTTTTGATTTGTTTTGGACTTGGCTTCTTGCAACATCTTTGGCCATCTGATTAATTAGGAACTATTTGACAGTCAGAAGGAGGCTGACACCCACACTAACATCTCTGTTCAGACTATTTCAGCACCTGGATCAGCTCCCTCCTGACCTGCAGGCCAAGCCTCAGGCACCCTAGGGAAGATTGGCTCTACTTACCTACCCCCCCCCCCCTCCCTGGAGAGGGTGGATTGCAGCCCCTCTGTCGCCCTCTTCTCTTCTTCCCATCTGCATTTGAAACTTGGCTCAGAGCACCCTTTTGGTACCAAGCTCTTCCTCCGTCTGTGAATACACACACCCGGGTGCATCTTGACCCCTGCCCTCAGCCTTGGCCACACTCAAGAGCTAGGTCCTGACTCCATAAGCTCTTTAGGAGGTCCAGAATCCGGGATGTTAAGACGCTGGGATAACGGTAAGTAGAAAAGGAAGGTGAGACTGATGCCAGATGATATATGCTCTGTCTCTGATTCCACGAGAAGCAGTCCATGTCGAGGGCACATTACATTCTAACCACTCTCCTTTATAACCTTCTCCTTATTCTCATCACTGTCCATGCACCCGCTATTTAGACTCCACTAAGCACATTTCTTACCCTTCTGCGATTCATTTTAATCAGGTTTTGCTGCGTAGGCATCTTTACCCCTGATGTATAGAGCAGGAAGCAGAGACTGGGGACAGACTAAGGATGAGCCCCTCGCATTATCAGTGGCGCAGAGGCTGGCCCTGAAGAGCGCGGCTTGTCCTCCTGGCCACGGCCCAACTCTCAACACAACTGTTATCTCCAGGACCTCGCTCTGGCAATTACAGATGCTCTTGCATCTTCCCTCCTTTCCTGTGTCACTTTCCCCACTGCCTGCAAATAAGCTTAATTGCATTGGGAGGAAAAAAACAAACTTATTTTGGATCCTGCTACTCCCCTTTTCTTTTTTCTTTCAAGGCCAAACTTCTTTGAAAAGCGTTTGAACACTCCTGCTCCCAGTTTCTTACCACCTGCTTGCTTCCTCCTCAGCGCTTTACAGAAATGACTATCTTTGGACACCAACACTGACCTTGTCATCACCAAATCCTCAATTAGCTTATTTGGCTTCATTCTCTTTTATTCTCTAAGCGTGCGCTATCTGGACTCCTCTGCTCCCTCACCCTCCATGGCAATTACCAACCTCTTTAAAGTTTGCTTTCATTTTTCTCGCCTTTAACTCTTCATTCCCTTCCCACAGTCCATTGTCATTATTGTAGGTTCCCAAAGTCTTGCACCAGGAAGACACCAATAATTTTCCACTTGCCTCTCTACAGTTATACCCATTTCCTCGAGAAATTCCAACACTGGTGATACTACTTTTCCACTGATGCCCATGTTACCCCCTCTTCCTTCTCGATGCCCAAACATCCCAATTGCTTCCTAAGGCTCCCAATGCTACACTTGACTTCAGAGCTTCTTTCCTTCCTCCCTATCCCAATTCTGGAGTTCAAGCAATAGAGTGCCACAGATGAAGCCAACTTGGAAGTCTTGTACAAAATCCTATTTAGAAGCTCTCTCAATGGGTTGGCTGTGCAGTGCTGTTTCTTTCACCTAGATCTTTTAGGAAAATAAGAGGATGTTTGAAATCTAGAAGATCTTGAAATATATGGATAGAGTATGTGATTCTTTCATCCACCAATCTCTGTTCTACCATAATAGAATTAGGGGACACTCCTTGAAAAAATTTGGAGAAGGAAATGGCAACCCACTCCAGTATTCTTGCCTGGAGAATCCCTTGGACAGAGGAGCCTGGTGGGCTGCTGTCTATGGGTTGCACAGAATCAGACACGACTGAAGCGACTTAGCAGCAGCCTTGTAAATTAAAAGTGCTGCTGCTGCTAAGTCGCTTCAGTTGTGTCCAACTCTGTGAGACCCCAGAGACAGCAGCCCACCAGGCTCCTCTGTCCAAGGGATTCTTCAGGCAAGAACACTGGAGTGGGTTGCCATTTCCTTCTCCAATGCATGAAAGTGAGAAGTGAAAGTGAAGTCGCTAAGTCATGTCCGACTCTTAGCGACCCGATGGACTGCAGCCTACCAGCCTCCTCCGTTCTGGGATTTTACAGGCAAGAGTACTGGAGTGGGGTGCCATTGCTTTCTCTGAATTAAAAGGGCAAATTAGGTAAAATTGGACACTGATAGTCTAAGAACTGGTCTTCCCAGGTGGCACTAGTGGTAAAGAATCTGCCTGCCAATGCAGGAGACATGAGACTTAGGTTCAATCCCTGGGTCAGAAAGATCCCTTGAAGGAGGGCATGGCAACCCACTGCAGTATTCTTGCCTGGAGAATCCCATGGACAGAGGAGTCTGACGGGCTACAGTCCATAGGATTGCAAAGAATAAGACACAGCTGAAGTGACTTAGCACACAGCCTAAGAACTGGAAACACTGACATGCTTTTTTAAAGGAAGAAAAACTTGCATAAATCCATAATATGAATGTGGAGTGTGGAGTGAGGATGATGAAGACCTGTACCCCATGCTGTCTACTTGGCCTGGATGTGTCCCTTTTTTCTTCAAGCTCCTTTGCTCTGAGTTTCTACAGGATGGAACATTCAGTACAAAAGGCTATCACTTAATTACATTTTGTCTTGAAAGGTTTAATGTTGTGTCATGAATGCTCATTCCATGACTTCAGCTAGGTTATAAAACTCCTTGAGTTCATAGCCATGCCTGCATTTGTCTCTCTCTAACCCCCACAAATCCTATCATTGTAACCATCCAAACATTTAAATATAGATAATTATAATGAATCCTCAAAAATTTGAGATATGTGCCATCTCAGAAAACCACATATTTTATATTTAAAAAATGTTGAAACTACTTTCTAGGCAGATAAGTGGGGTGTATGGATTATCGGTCTAATCAATTACAGCATTTCTTGTGTGAGGGGGGTAAACTAATTCATTCTCATAGAATTTACCCATTCAGAGCTGTATATGAGCACCTCAAACCAAGCACACATGAGACAGATAGTCCAGTTTAGTTCAGTTCAGTTGCTCAGTAGTGTCCAACTCTTTGTGACCCCATGAACTGCAGCACGCCAGGCCTCCCTATCCATCACCAACTCCCGGAGTTTACTCAAACTCATGTCCATTGAGTTGGTGATGCCATCCAACCATCTCATCCTCTGTTGTCCCCTTCTTCTCCTGCCCACAATCCGTCCCAGCATCAGGGTCTTTTCCAAGGAGTCAACTCTTCACATCAGGTGACCAAAGTACTGGAGTTTCAGCTTCAGCATCAGTCCTCCCAATGAACACCCAGGACTGATCTCCTTTAGGATGGACTGGTTGGATCTCCTTGCAGTCCAAGGGACTCTCAAGAGTCTTCTCCAACACCACAGTTCAAAAGCATCAATTTTTCGATACTCAGCTTTCTTCACAGTCCAACTCTCACATCCATACATGACCACTGGGAAAACCATAGCCTTGACCAGTATATGAGACAGATAAGTCATGCTTAAAATTTCCTAACACAACCAAGAGAAGTCTTTGGTATTGATTTTAATATTGCACAACTACCTGCAACATTAAATTTGAAAATACTGTTTTCCTTAAGCTGAGCTTAATTCTTTCATAAGAATAAGAATTCACTTATTTTTTCTATATTATGAACTTTCCGTAACCTAATATGTCATTTGTATGCACTTAGTAGACCACATCAGTTGTTATTTTTTCAAGGATCATAGGAATTTTGTAAATGCTCCACTGCAACAAGACTTGTAGGAAATAGGTAATTACCGACATAATTAAAATTTACGAACATTGACTAAATGGAAAAGAATCTGTGGGGACTCATCCATTTTCTATAAAATTTCTAAATACTCACCTCACATACAAACATTCAAACTCACCAGTTCAATGGTTACAGTACTTACAGTGAATATTCATTGGAAGGAATGATGCTGAAGCTGAAGCTCCAATACTTTGGCCATCTAATGCAAAAACTCATTGGAAAAGCCCCTGATGCCGGAAAGATTGCAGGCAGGAGGAAAATAGGACAGCAGAGGATGAGACTGTTCGATAGCATCACCGAATCAATGGACATGGATCTGCGCACACTCCAGGAGACGGTGAAGGACAGGGAAGCCTGGTGTGCTGCAGTCCATGGGGTCACAAAGAGTATGGTGCAACTTAGCGACTGAACAACAAATAACAACAAAACTTACACTCTACTGACAGTGTTTCTACTATGTGAAATTATAAACTGAAAATTTAAGGGATTCTGTAAAAATGTAGGATTAAACACATCCATTTTCTCCAACTTCGGATGCAGTGGATCTTCTAGACATCAGTGAAGTGAATCTGGGTTCACACAACCACACTCACTCGACAGAAGACGGGATAAGCTGCCCGCCCTGCATGACTGGTCTCCCTGTGGAGATGACCCATTTCCTTCAGAGAAGATACTTTTTCAGGCATGTTTCTGAGATGACTTTCTAGACAGAGAAATATCCCAGGACAACATTTCAGGCCATACAGTAAAGCGATGGCCACCAAACACCACAGGGCAAACAGCATAGCCTTGACCCCCAGAATTTGGCTCTTGATCAACTTAGCACTGAAATTGCAAACAATTGTTCAGTCTTAAACTAACAGTGCCATTTTCCTATCTCTAACAAGTCTGCATGCTCAAAATTCCAAAAGCTTAAAAAGTATTAAATGTCTGGACTCCACCACAACTTCTGCTTGTTTTTTTCCTGTTACTTTGAGAAAAATAAAATCTTGAGCCTTCAAGGAGAAATAGTCAAAAAGATCCAAGTGCTTGAAAAATACAGTTAGAGTAGAATGCGTTCCCGCTTCCTTTAGCTATTCCTACAGCAAAGCTAGTCCTTTTACTCTCATCTTCCCTCTCCTCTCTTACCTCTCTGCTTTGAAGAACGGAGAGCTTTCCAGAAGGTTTGATTGATTCAAGAGACCAAATATAGAAGATGTGCTCCCAGCAAAGCCATCTGCTAAGCACTCAGGTTCCCCCAGGCATTAGCCTGCAGCAAATATGACATAATACCTCCAGGCAAATTGCATGACCCAGATGCCAGCAGATTTGCTGTTCTTGAACCGTTTCTGTGTGATGAGGATTGTAATTTTGGCAGTCATAAACATGGCTTCTGATTTCCTTCAATATAAGACAGTTTTCCTTTCTGTCGAACACTGGGAGGTCACATTCTTTTGATAAATCCACACTCTCCTGGAAAGTGAGACCATTCCCCATCATATAGTATGGTAACCTTTCTTTTCTCTTTGCTTATACTCACAACAAAACATCTTGAAAGACACTTAAAGAATTCCTTTGACCTACTATAGAAAGATCTCCACATATAGGAAAAAATAAAATATAACAGCCTCCAATTTCTGAGCAACCCATGTGCTCATCTCTAACTGGAATTCAAAAACAATATAGCTATAAGCCATACTAAGTGGCTTCTAGGGAAAATGTTTTTTACAGAGTCACTCAGCTGGTTATTCTGTATTAATGAATGCCTTCTGTAGGTTTCTTTAGATAAAGCAATGATTCACCCAACAGATGCACATAAAGTAGCTCAAAGGCCAGAAAATGACAAGGAAAAACATTTAAAAAATATAAACACCGATTGATGATTTCTAAACTACTATTCCCACCTCCCCATCCCTCTCAACTCCTTGCATTTTCAGACCAAAGCAGTTCCATTTGAAAAGCGTCCCAGCCGGGATGTTGCTGAATGATTAAACACAAATCCTTAAATGGAGAGAGCTGGTTTTTATTAAATATCCTAGAGCAGTGCTGTCTGCCCACACTTGTGCCCAAGTCTGGCTGCTAGCTGATAAATGCGGTGGCTTTAAGATACTACTTATTAGCATGCCTGTATATTTCTACCTCACACAGTCACCCAAGGATGATTGCTATCTGTTAATTGAATTCTGTGCCAGCAACTGTATCTTTGTGTGCCTGCCATTATAATTTCAAGGATTCTAACTTTATGTCCTGTTTACAAATAGCCATGATAAAAATGTAAAGTGATGTATTGATGTACTCCCAAGTGTGCCCATATGTGTAGTCATATGCGTGTGCATTATATGTATATATTTACATATATGTATATATTTACATATATATATTGGGGCCCCCCTGGTGGCTCAGATGGTACATAATCTGCCTGCAGTGCAAGAAATCCAGGTTTGATCCCTGGGTCGGGAAGATCCCCTGGAGAAAGGAGTGACTACTTGCAAGCATTCTTGCCTGGAGATTCTCATGGACATGGGGCCTGGTGGGCTATAGTCTATAGCGTCGCAAAGAGTGGGACATGACTAAATGACTCACACTATATATACATTAGGGAAGATTGCTTAAAGTCACAATGTATTACAGAAAGACACGACTTAATGAGCCAGGCATTTCTATATAGAAGCACACATATCCAACCACTTGACAGCTTTCTGCTATTGAGCATGGCTGGTGAGTCTAAAAAATAGAAAGAAGCATTTTTATTTTTTGCGCAATAACCAAATCTGACATAGTGGGCAGAATAATCAGTGAACAGTTATAAAACTGGTCATTTATAAACCTGACTTTTTCTAGAGCATATAAGAATAAGCCACAGTAATTTGGTTAGCCCTCCTTGGATTTCAGAATGTCTGTCTCTGACTCAGGCATTGCATGAAATGAACCTCTGGTGAAGAATGAAATTGGATCCTGAATCAAGACAGCACTTGGCCAGCTGTGGTGAATAAGGGCAGAGGCCATGGACACTTGAGTCAAGAATTTCAGCTTCTCTGGTGCCAACCTGACCTCAATTCCCTTTCATTTACCCCAATTTTCTAAATTTAAGGGAATTTCCTAAAACATGGTCAAAGTTTTAAGTCTTCCTGTAGTTAAGTAAGGGCTTCCCTGATAGGTCAGTTGGTAAAGAAACTGCCTGCAATGCAGGAGACCCTGGTTCGATTCCTGGGTAAGTAATATGCTCCCATCATATGTTCTGCTGGTCCTTGGTATGAACAAAAATACTGACCGACTAATCCAGGAAAGTGTTCCAGATGTCATTAACAGCCTAAATATCTTCAACAAATCTTACCATAGATATTTCCCAGTTCATGGAAGACAGGAGGAGTGGTTTAGATTTTCTAAGGACGAGTCACTGATTCTCGGCTATTCTAACCACTACCTTTAGTGGGACACCTATTTGTATTCCTATGATCCCTAATTCTGGGTGAGCCTTTCTCCGTTAGAAGTGCTAAGGAGCATGGTAAGGCCTGACACAGTCCCATGCTAAAATGCATCATGAGTTTCATGTTTTCACTGGATTCCTGGTATCTCAAAATACTTAGATTAAAATTATGATACATTTTGACTCCTAGACCAAAAGTAGAAAGGTGGCAATAACTAAAAAATAGATTAATCAAATGAATGGACACAGTTTTGCAAGGAATCTACTTTGATCTGGAGATAATTTCCAATTTCCTAGAAACTGCTGCTCCCATCCCTGGAGTGAGGGGTGGTCTGGAGGGTCATGGCAGAGTAGACAAAAGCTTATCTTTCTACACCCACCAAGTCCCCACGTTCTCTCTGCCCAATTCCTAGCATTCCTGAGATGCAGACCTGTGACTGTGCTAAGCTTCCTCCTGAAGGGAAGTGCTCCAGACCCAGAATTACTCACTTACGACTTATGGGGTTAGCCACTTAGCTGTGTCCAACTCTTTGTGACCCCATGGATGCAGCCCACCAGGTTCCTCTGTTTATGGAATTCTCCAGGCAACAATGTTGGAGTGGATTGCCATTTCCTTCTCCATAATACAATGTATGGTACCTTCCCCACAAACAAAATAATTCATAATTCTATTCTGTGACTCCAAGTGATGTTTGGGGTCACTAGGGGAAATATATTTTTTTCAATTCATTTCAAATAGAAGTTGTGACCTTACTTTGTAACGTACTGACTTTCAAACTATAGAAAACACAGAGAGAAAATAAGCATAAATTCAAGAATATAAGAGTGTTTGGGGAGAACAGAGTGAGAGTGATGGCAAAACAAGAAGTATACAAATGTACAAACAAAAGTGTCATGAATTTACAAAAAATTGAATGGTGTTGAAAGGAGGGAAAGATCATAATACTATATGATGTTGAAGAGTGGCAAAGAATTTATGGAGAGATGGCATCAAGGATGTATCTTGAAAGGTATTTAGGGTTTTGAAATTTGGCAAAAAACATGAGGCAGATGAACCAAGGGGATAAAATAGTATGAGCAAAGACACGGCAAGCAGAAAC
The DNA here is from genome assembly GCF_019320065.1 of Cervus canadensis. NCBI lineage: Eukaryota > Metazoa > Chordata > Mammalia > Artiodactyla > Cervidae > Cervus > Cervus canadensis. Next base: position 33,943,646 of record NC_057418.1, on the reverse strand, counting down.
TCTGAGTACATTTCGGGTGTGCCGGCACTTGAGTTAGATTGTAATCTAAGCACAGCAAAGGAGAGTTAGCTGGTCCCTCAAGTGGAGGATAAGCCATGTTGACCGGGGTCTTGCTGACCATCTGTGTAAGTGGACCACACAAGAAGTCATCGGGAGTCACTGACAGTAGTTGAACTGCTCCTGGGAGTTACGACCACAATTGTGGTTTGAGAACAGAGGTCCAGAAAGTGCAGGAGAGGATGGAGGTGAGACAGAGAGAAAGCAGAATTACAAGCAGGGGCGATTAGATGAGAAACAGAGGCATGGCCAGCTAGCTACAACTGCAATAATGTTGCATAAAAAGCACCCTGAAAATTAACAGCAGCAAGAAGCCTTTATTTAGGTCACATATCTGTAGGTTGTCTGGGGTCCGCTGAGCCGGGCTTCCCGCTGGCTTCCTCACTCTCCTAGGACCAGGGGGCTAACACTTGCCTCCTTCTGGGTGCACACCAACAGGCGCACAGGAGAACAAGCCCACCTGTGTAAGCCCCGAGCGGGGTCAGACCGGTCAGCATCCTTCGTCTAAATAAGTCACGTGGGCAAGCCTGGGGTGAGGAGGGCAGCGATGTCTACTTCTCCTGCGGAAATGAGCAAGGGAGAGAGAAGAGTCTGTGTGATCATCTCATCCACCCAAGGGCATCGACCCAGAAAATGGTAAAGAGGGGTCTTACAGAGGCAAAACCTAAAAAAACCCAGCCATAATGTCACATAAAGGACAGATTGCACGACAGAGTAAAAAGAGGTGAACTTCAGGCTTCAAGCCTGGAGAGTTATAATTATTAGGAGGTCACTCGCCTAAGTATTGAGAAGAAATAAAATTTGGGGGGAGAACAAAATGAGTTTCATTTGTGATGTGTCGGATGCAAGATGCCAGGAGAACAGAGCCCAAATGTTCAGCTACTTCTATAGAACTGAGACTCAAGTAAAAGACGTGTTGAGAGGCCACTGTGTGAGTCCTCTGTACAGAGGCTGAGCTCAAGGAGTGAGCATTATCAAGGGAGACATCATTCCTGGAAAAAGAGAAGAGGGGCCCAAAGGCAGGGCTCCAAGGTCTGTGCCCACCGCTCAGAGCACACAGCAGGCTGTCTCTGACAGGTCCTTCTCCCCATTGTCCACGTGGAGCTACTTTTAAAGTTCTAAGTACTCTTTTGCTGGAAGGTCCGTCAAAAAGTTTTTCTCAAAGTTTTATTTCCATTGTCATCTTAGTGTTTGATATGATAGTAGCACATCTCATACCTCGTAGGAAGCTTAAAATATAGATTTGGAGTTTGCATAGCTTAAAGTAGAAAGAGCAAAGCTAGTTGTTTGTGAGTTGGGAGAGCTGGAGGTCTAGGAATTGATTGAGATCACAGACTAAAGAATGGATAAGGAAACCAGAAACTCAGGAGGACGGGTCCCTGCAGATCAGAGGTGCACAGGTATGAGGCAGTCAGAGAAGAGGTGGGCTGTCTGAGGTCAAGACCTTAAGGATCCAGAGAAATCTAAGAATGAAGTGGTTGCACCTGTCAAGTGTGATAGAGGAACCTGGGGAGGTGCGGAGACAGGACACAATGTGGCCAATGGGAAGTCCTGAAGGCGCGGGAGAGACCAGGAAGGCACAGGTGAAAGCCAGAGGCCCCGGAGGCAAGGGGTGAATGGGAGTTGAGGGGTGACGACCACATCCCTGAGTCTGATCGTAAGGCTAGAGAGACCCAGAGGGACCCAGAGGAAAGAAAGACAGGAAACAGTAACCTGGGGAAGCTTTCTTATTTTTGAGCAATTAAAGCAATTCCATTATTCTCCAACATAACCTTTGCATTTGAAGAAGCCTTAGTCCTTGAGTTGACTGAGGATGTGTGAAGATTGGGGAGAAGCAAGTTAGTCCTTTTCTTAGGTCTCATTGCTCAGGCCACACCTCCACACACATGTAGCCCCATCCTTCTACCAGCTGACAAGTCACTAAATTGGGGCTGGAAATGTGACTGGTTTTCCAAAGTAATGGAAACCTCAACAAAAAATTTAATTTTATTTTCTATTCTTTGGGGATGAAAATTCTGATTCTCTTATCCAGTTCTACTAATTGTTCTCATTGTCTGCATACTTCCAGGCACCAAGTCATAGCAACTTGCTTGCTGAGTCTCAGCACTCTTTTCTCTACCATACAACATGGGTACACCAATGAGGTGCTGGAGGTTTTTGGGGTGACTCAAATTTATTGGTCTCCACTCTGGTTGAATTTTAGGGCAACTGGAATACACTAATCAAGAGCACAGGAGAGTTAAACCAAAGTTAAATATTTGTATTAAATATACTATCAAATACACCTGTTTAATAAGGCATGAAGGTTTCCTGTAGAAGCTATCAATTATTAACACATACATGCACCTGAGAAGCCAGACTGGGGTGAGGGGAGTGGGGAGTGTGTGTGTGTGTGTGTGTGTAGGGGACCTGTCATTTTTAAAGTGGAACATTTTCCTCTTCTTCTGCATAATAAGAGATGATGACCCCAGGTACCGTTTTTGAGCATTTGCTATGTGAGCTTTTTACACAGATCATCTCACTCGAGTCGTTTAGCTTTCTGATAAACAATTAACGTTTGTGAGTCGCCAGAGCAGAAGGCCCCTTTTCTCTGAACACCGGTACATTTATAATGCCCCCTCACACTCTCTCCCTGTCTTTCTTTACAATGCATCTTTTCTAGAGTTGTCTTAGAATGGGCTATTTCCATTTTCACCCCTTCCTATGGTTATTATTTACTTTGGACAATCACAATTTATCCAGAAGACTTAAAATCAGAGAACTTCAAAGAACTCAGAAGACCTTTTCCTTCTCCCTTGTTCTGCTGATAAGAGAATCAAGACTCGCCGAGGCTGAGCTGTGATGCTTACAGAACAAGAACTCCAGCTTCCTGGACCCAAGTCTAGCCCTGGGCAAGGAAGCTGTTCATCTCCCGATGCGTTGCTAACACCCACGTGACCTGCTCCTTGTCCAGTCCCCCCCTCTGAGTCTGAGTCAGCAGCTGGACTTCCCAAAGCTGGTGTCACCCTGCAGCAGGTCTGGGCACATAAACAAATCCAACATAAAAGGGGGCTGTTCTCAAGAATGAGTGATTGACACCTCACTTGCCTCAATACAGGATTTGCAGTGATCTGCAAAGCAAGCTACTGGCCTCAGCTTACCAGGGTTGTTGGTGGGTTCTGGTCTCTCAAGTGGGCCAAGCCACACACAGACTCAGAACTGAAATGGTCTGAGGCACAGACATTGGACAGCCCGTAAGCATAATTAACTCTTCTTCTGCTAAGGTTTCTACCACCTGATGAAAGATGAGCAAAGCCGAGGGTGATCACCTGGGGCTCCAGCACCATAGTTCTTCTGATCCAGTAGGATCTGCTGATCCAATACTCTGACCACATGATGTGAAAGCCAACTCATTAGAAAAGACCCTGATGCTGAGAAAGACTCAGGGCAGGAGGAGAAGGGGGCGACAGAGGTCGAGATGGTTGGACAGCATCACCGACTCGATGGACATGAGTTTGAGCAAACTCCAGGAGATAGTGAAGGACAGGGAAGCCTGGCGTGCTGCAGTCCATGGGGTCACAAAGAGTCGGACACAACTGAGCAACTGAACAACAACAATTATACTAATTCAAAGTATAAGCATTATTGCTATTTTTTAATTTCAAAAGTTAAATGTGATTGGTTAGACTTTAATATTTTTTCACTAGATATACAATACAGCAGTCAATATTAAGGCATCATTTTTGTTCAGTGACTGAATGAAAGTTTCCATGAAAATAAATATCCAGAAATTTCCCAAATATGTATTCACATAATGAGCTATTTAAATGCAAGGGATTATAACATATGTAAGCAATTGTAAATGGCATGTATGTGAAACTCCAAAGCAAAAATGTCCACTGTTATTTGGAATATGTGATTCATAATTTAGCCAAAGCATATTTCTAAGTTTTTTATATAAGAAAGAGCTATACAGTACACCATAAGCATAATACATTTTTCAAAGCAATTAGATTGGCAAAGTGAAAAAGTTAAAATGTAACATGACAATGTTGAAAAGTTAAGTGTCAATTAAAAAATTTTCCCTGAATTATTTAGTGTATAACAACCAGAGGAATATATTTTACAGTCATCAAGATCAACTATTACAACAAAGCTCATAGGAGTTGATTTCACACTTGTTAGTAAACTCTGACAAATCATATAAAATGCATAGTTTTTGTACAGGAACATTCAATATCACGGGCTCCCCAGGTGGTGCTAGTGGTAAAGAACCCGCCTACCAGTGTAGAGATGCGGGTTTGATTCCTGGGTTGGGAAGATCGCCTGAAAGAGGGCATGGCAACCCACTCCAGTGTTCTTGCCTGGAGAATCCCGTGGACAGAGGAGCCTGGTGGGCTACAGTCCATGGAGTCACAAAGAGTTGGACACTACTGAAGCAGCTTAGCATGCATGCATTCAAAATCATGTTTCAATTCTCAATAGCTGGGAAGGATTTTTAGCCCTACAATCAAAATGTACATTTTCAAAATATTTATTAAAATCAAATTTGCAGAGCCAGCTCAGTAGCCCAGCCTGAACTCTATTGGTTCATCCTTCTACATTTTTCAACCTTTTCACCATCCTCCTTTTCTCTGTTTATTTCCTAGAAATGAAAATAGAAGGATATTCCAACGCATGAAAGTGAAAAGTGAAAGTGAAGTTGCTCAGTCGTGGCCGACTCTTAGCGACCCCATGGACCGCAGCCTATCAGGCTCCTCCATCCTTGAGATTTTCTAGGCAAGAGTACTGCTGCTTCCAAATCCCGTCTCTCGGAACACTCTCTCCGAGTAAGCCCGGTGACATGTAGGAAATCTATCTACTCTGAAACCTTTATAATTTTTACAAGTTGTAATAAGTTTATTAAAATAAATATTCATCTTTACAAAAAAAAAAAAAGAAAATAGAAGGATAAAGAGACAAAGATGGTGAGAGTGAATGCTTTCTGCTTTTGATGAGCCGTCGAAGGAGGCGGCAGAGGGGCCCAGGTGAGGAGCTGTTTGTAGCATTTGGCTGTAGGATGACTGAATCGGCATTTCACGTTGACTGCATATTAATCAGCGTCCCAGGAAAATCACTGTCCAGACACAAATAACTGAAACCAGTTAAGCTCAGAGCTAATGGGTGACATTGATGGCAAGGACATGGGAAATGTAAGGGAAGAAAAAAGTATGTTATCTGCTGGTAGACTATTTCCCTCCCCCTTTCCACATTCCAGATGATCTGAAATAACCCACCTATTGAATACGCGTGACATGATGGTTTCTTCCATGTAAGCAGATGGAAACCATGTACAACATTTCAAAGGCCAAATGCAAATTAAACCCGGAATTTTTTCATTACTTTCCCAACTTCACCTTATTCAAGAGTCAAAATATCTTGAAGACTAATTTCTACTAAGAACTTAAGAACCCTGGGTAGTCACTTCAAATGAACAGACGAGAACAGGACGTCATCTATGATGTAATGCTGAGAATCTCACAGGGCACCAAGGCCACATGAGGGAAGATGGTGCCTTCCTTTTCAGGAAAAGGGGCAGCCCAGAAAAATGGCACCATTAGACAAGGACCAAGGACCTGGTCATTGCAAATTTTAGGGTGTTTTTCACCTGAAAGTAGCAGAGCTATGAAATTGCAATATTTGTAAACTGGAAACAGTTTACACACGCATACACATCTATGTGTGCATATATATATATATATAATATGCACACTATATTCCCTGATATATTATTGCTGCTGTTTAGTTGCTCAGTTGTGTCTGACTCTTTGCCATCCCCTGAACTTCAGCACAACAGGCTTCCCTGTTCTTCACTGTCTCTCAAGAGTGTGCTCAAACTCATGCTCACTGAGTCGATGATGCCATCCAGCCATCTCATCCCCTGTCACCCCCTTCTCCTCCTGCCCTCAATCTTTCCCAGCATCAGGGTCTCTTCCAATGAGTCGGCTCTTCACATTAGGTGGCTAAAGTATTGGAGCTTCAGCTTCAGCATCAGTCCTTCCAATGAATGTTCAGGGTTTATTTCCTTTAGGATGGACTGGTTTGATCTCTTTGCTGTCCAAGGGCCTCTCAAGAGTCTTCTCCAGGACCACAGTTTGAAAGCATCAATTCTCCAGAACTCAGCCTTCTTTATGGTCCAACTCTCATATCTGTACATGACAACAGGAAAAACCATAGGTTTGACTATGGACCTTTGTTGGCAAAGTGATGTCTGCTTTTAAATATGCTCTAGGCTTGCCATAGGAGCAAGTGTGTTTTAATTTTGTGGCCACAGTCACTGTCCATATATTTGTTACATATATTGAAAGTGAAAGTGAAGTCTCTCACTCGTGTCTGACTCTTTGCAACCCCATGGACTGTAGCCTACCAGGCTCCTCCCTCCATGGGATTCTCCAGGCAAGAGTACCGGAGTGGGTCATCATTTCCTTCTCTAGGGGATCTTCCCAACTCAGAGATTGAACCCAGGTCTCCCACATTCCAGGCAGACGCTTTAACCTCTGAGCCACCAGGGAAGCCCTATGTGTGAGTATATATATATATAGCACATATATATATATATGCTTCTAAGTCACTTCAGTCATGTCCGACTCTGTGTGAGACCATAGACATCAGCCCACCAGCCTCCCCCTTCCCTGGGTTTCTCCAGGCAAGAACACTGGAGTGGGTTGCCATTTCCTTCTCCCATGAGTGAAAGTGAAAAGTGAAAGGGAAGTCACTTAGTCGTGTCCAACTCTTAGCGACCCCATGGACTGCAGCCCACCAGGCTCCTCCATCCACGGGATTTTCCAGGCAAGAGTACTGGAGTGGGGTGCCATTGCCTTCTCCGATATATATATATATTCCTATATATAAAAATATGTGTGAAGGGTCCATTTGCTGATCACAAATCTCAACCATAAGATTGAGACTTTGCAATTCCCTCCCACCATGTAAATTGAAGAGTGTCTTTTCCTGAAGAGGAGATAATAGAATTAATAGGGCCTACTCTCTTATGGTGGATGTAACACCTCTACCACTTAACTGACCAACTGAAAAGAATGAGACAGACCTTTCATGGGTATGCACAATGGTTTATGTTCTGTAAGTTAAAATAACAAGAGACTATCATTTTTCCTATTAAATTTTAAGTAAACTTCAAAGTAACAATCAAAGGCAAAATACAAAAGTAGAACACAAAAGGCTTCAGTAACATTTCAAAAGATGCTTACAGAAAAAATTATGGAATCAAACCAACAGGGTGGCTGCAAAAGCCCCTTCTTCCGGCAAGTCATAGTATTTTTCACAGCAAGCTCTTTTCACAGAAGCTACAAGCTTGCGACAGGTTGCTCTTTACCAGTCTGTGTCCAAGTAAGTCATTTGTCACATCTAAGTGCATATATTTCATTCTGACCCATAAACTCCAGAGAAGGTTCACTTTCTTCTTCATTGAAATTCTTCCCCCATGGGTATTTTTTTCTTTTCTTACAAAGTAATTTCATCCTGCCAATAGTGCTGGCAATAATATATTAAAAGTTAAATTTATGTCAACATCCCCAGATCCACTATCAGATGTTGCTATTAACACTGACATCAAAATCATTAAGAAATTTCCATCATGTAAATTAATTATCAGAATTGTATTGTCATGAATACATAATGACATTATTCATGCAAATAATTAAAAATATGCTTCCTGAAAACAAATGATAATAGTGGAATAAAATGTCATTACTGGAGCTTCGTGACAACCCAGTAAGCTTGGTTTTAGGCACTTAGGTCTTGGAGATTATCATATAGAAGGGGAACAAAAGGAAGTCACATTATTAGCATCATCAATACCAAAATGGAAACCAAGAACAAGACAGCAACAGGCAGGATCATAGTGATGACCTGGCAATCCTTTTATGGCACTTCTTTACTGTACAATTATCTCCACAATTACAGCTAAAAAGAAGATAGCTTATTTTATTGTTGCCAATTTTGCATCTCAAAAGACTTCTCACATAAAAAGGTTGTGGTTATTATAACTCTGACGTTATTCTAGAACACAGCAGAAAAAAAAAATAATAATAATTAACCTGAGTTCTCACAAGTTATCTGTTGCCATCCCACAAAAATGTAATTACTACTCATCGGAGAGCACAGGGAGAGTTTGGTTATGGAATTTGCGGAGGTCTGCAAATGTTCCCTGTGAGAGAAAGACACGTGATGATGGGAATTAAGTTCCTCTGGGGGAAAAATATATCTAACCCTGTTGAATTAACACAGCCAACACCATGTACAGCAGGGCACTTACTTCAGTGGTGGTTCCCACTAAATGAATAATGTTTATGACACTAATAACATCGGCTGGGAGGCTACGTGAGCAGTAGCATTAAAAGCATCACCGAATAGATCACATTTTCACCTCTCCCTCACAGCCAGACTCTCTAAAGAATCTTCTGTCTACAGAAGAATTAGAACCTCATCTGAATCCACATTTAGTCTGGGGCTCTCGTTCAGAAGACAGACGCAAAAATTCACAAGCACGAATTGCAATTGAACCACACGAAAATGGAAGATATTACCATTGAAAAGTTAGCCATACTGTTATCAGCAGAATAGGTTGCTAAAGGGGATGGAGAAAAGCAAAATTGCATCAGTTCAACAGAAAGTCGCTTTGCTAGAAAAAGAAAGCAAGTGCTCAATGGAGTTTGCTTAATGAGGCATCAAAGCTTCCATCCCTGTTTGGAAGCCCAGGTCCTGAGGTTGTTAATCCAAAAACATATCAAACCGGCACCCTTAACTTGATATTATATTAATAAGGCCATGTCTTGGGGTTTCTCAATGATAATAAGTCATGGGCTGTAAGTATAGTGCTTTTTGCAAGGCCACTGCTTATACATAATTCACATGAAGTACTGCAATTTTAAAAAGGCATGTTTCACAAAACAAGACCAAAAATAATTTTAATAAATACCTCTCATACTTTGTCTTTTAGAAGGACCATGTCTAAACCTACAACTGGGATTTGATACGTTCATCCCATACAAATCTACCCAAAGATTCCAGATTTGTCCAGGAAGGGAAGACACAGGCCAGAGCCATCTGGAGTGAAGAGGAAACCATCTGCATGTTCCCGATATTCCTGGAGGGATTCCCAGGTGGGTGCAAGGAGATCAAGCCATTCAACCATAAAGGAAATTGATCCTGAATAATCATTATAAAGACTCTTGCTGAAGTTGAAGTGCTAGTACTTTGGTCACCTGATCCGAAGAGCCAACTCACTGGAAAAGGCCCTGATGCTGGGAAAGATTGAGGGCAGGAGGAGAAGGGAGTGGCAGAGAATGAGATGGTCGGAGGGCATCACCAACTCAATGGACATGAGTTTGAGTAAACTCTGGGAGATAGTGGAGGACAGGGAAGACTGGTGTGTTGCAGTCCATGGGGTCACAAAGAGTCAGACACAACTTAGCAACTAAAGAACAAGAATATTCCTGGAGTCAGGAATCTTTTAATTTCCCAAATGCTTCAGTTCAGTTTAGTTCAGTTTAACCACTCAATCATGTCCAACTCTTTGTGACCCCATGGACTGCAGCACGCCAGGCCTCCCTGTCTATCACCAACTCCCGGAGTTTACTCAAACTCATGTCCATCGAGTCAGTGATGCCATCCAACCATCTCATCCTCTGTCACCCCCTTCTCCCACCTTCAATCTTTCCCAGCATCAAGGTCTTTTCCAATGAGTCAGCTCTTCGCATCAGATGGCCGAAGTATTGGAGTTTCAGCTTCAACATCAGTCCTTCCAATGAATATTCAGGACTGATTTCCTTCAGGATGGACTGGTTGGATCTCCTTGCAGTTCAAGGGACTCTCAAGAGTCTTCTCCAACACCACAGTTCAAAAGCATCAATTCTTCGGTGCTCAGCTTTCTTTATAGTCCAACTCTCACATCCATACATGACCACTGGAAAAACCATAGCCTCGACTAGATGGAATTTGTTGGCAAAGTAATGTCTCTGCTACTTAATATGCTGTCTAGGTTGGTCATTGCTTTCCTTCCAAGGAGTAAGGGTCTTTCAATTTCATGGCTGCCATCACCTTCTGCAGTGATTTTGGTAAAGAACTGTAAGTTGGATTCTGTTCAGAACCGGAAAGCCTAGTATTACACCACAGAAATTCATAAGAGTCACACAATTAAAACTCTGGAACCTTGGAAAAAATGTAACTGTTTCTCTTGGTGGCTCTAATTCAGGAACAAGGATGTCTTCCTCCTAGCATTTACCTCTAACCAAAAAGTGTTATGCATAGACTCCCCCCCAACACACAAAAATGAATATTCCCTATAAAATATAAGATCTTCCCCTATGCCTTACAACACTAACTGCCCTCTGTATTTTAAGATCATCTAGAAACCAAACAGAAAAAAGATACACATTTGTGTTTCTTATTAGTAAGCATTCTTTCCAATTTGGGCAAGAGGAAAAGGTCATTATTAACATTAGTATGTAGCAAGAGGAATAAATAAATATCCCTGCATGCGTGCATGCTCAGTAGATTCAGTGTTGTCCAACTCTTTGCAATGCTGTGGACTCCAGCCTGCCAGGCTCCTCTGTCCATGGGATTTTCCAGGCAAGAATATTGGAGTGGGTTGCTGTGCCCTTCTGCAGGGGATCTTCCCAACCCAGGGATCGAATCTGAGTCTCCTGCGTCTCCTGCATTGCAGGTGGACTCTTTACCCACTGAGCCACCAGGGAAGCCCAAATAAATAACTCTAAGCCCCTGTAAGAGCCATCAGCATTGATCATATTGCAGTTGTGGGTCCTCCTGGCATAGAAGAAGAAGTGAAGTGAAGTCGCTCAGTCATGTCCGACTCTTTGCGACCCCATGGACTGTACCCCAACAGGCTTCTCCATCCATGGGATTTTCCAGGCAAGAGTACTGAAGTGGGTTGCCATTGCCTTCTCCAGGAGATCTTCCAGACCCAGGGATCGAACCCTGGTCTCCTGCATTGTAGGCAAATGGTTTACCCTCTGAGCCACCAGGGAAGTCCCTCAAAAGAGGCGCGGAAAGAGAAACATTCACTCGTTCTCCTCTTGTATGTTCTGCAGTCTGTCTGCAGAGTGACCCTGACGAGCCTGTGATGACCGGGATCAATGAATAGATTTTGTCATGATCGCCTCCTAAGGAGGTGGGGGATGGGGTGAAGGATGAGGATGGATGAGGACGAGGTTGAGAACACGTAAGAGAGAGGAGCGAGAGACCCAAGCTAAGTCCTACAAGGACACGGCCGAGCCGCCAGTGTTTACGTCCAGCCTCAGGAGCCCCAGGGTGAGAGCAAATCCACAGATGGGGTGCGTTCTGATAGTGGAGGCAATGGGACTGTGCAGCCCTGAGCCTGCAGGCCCAAATGTGCACTTGGGCAAGAGAAGGGTGAGCAGAAGCAAGCCTGGCCCCCCAGGGCCTGGGACAGGCAGAAACAGGGCAGGGAGCTGACCCTCTCTATTCAAAGCGGGTACCAGTCAGGGCCAGAAACCAGGCTGGAGAAACCCTGCCCATCAGAGAATTTGGGGCGCAGGTGTGGGCAGCCTTTGACCATCGTGGGTGAAGAAACACAGCGCAGACTAGGGGAAGGCCTTGGGTCTCTAGAGCGTCCACCGGCAGACCCAGGGCAGAGTCCACCCCCATACAATGCGCTGGGGAGCAGAGATGCTAGGGGGTCGGGGGTTGGGGGTCAGGGGTTGGGGGGTGCCAGCCCTGCCCTCCTCTAATTAGTTGGGACGGAGGAACATCAGAGCCCACAGTCGGCAGTGTGTCTTTGCCTGCATTGCAGAGGGAGCCAGAGCAGGAGCAAGACCTGATACATTTGGATTTATGTGGCAAAACACACAGGCCAGTTAATTAAGCCTTGGCTGCCTGCCTGCACGTGGGGTGGTGTCAGTCCACACAGAGCGCTTTTTGTCACTCGGCGTGCTGGCTTGGAGCACTGCCCCCCAGGAGAGATGCCCCCCAGAGGAGCAGAGCGCTTCCCCCAACCCGCTAACCCTGCTCCCTCATGTAAACACATAACTCCTTTTCCAAATACCAGAATAAATATTTACGGCGATCCCTGATTGAATGCACTTGGAGACAGTCTTCTTTCAAATAAACAAAAATCTTGATCTCCTTTGCTCCCAGTTTCTCTTTCCTCCAAGGATGCAGTTAGCGCTGAGTTGGGTGGAAAACCTGGACTGAGCAAATACAGATGCTTCCTTAATGTCACTAAATGCTTTCGATAAAAATAGGCTTTGAGGAAATTGCAAATATAATAAAAAGCATCCAAATGCCCATCAGTCGAATTAATAAAAGCAACATCGTCTCATATAGTTCTGGACTCTTTCTTTGGCATGTGTGCCTTAAAAAATAAATGAGATTTTTTGTAACTTGTTTTACACCCCCAGATATGTTCCAGGGTCTCTTAGTTTATAATCTATGGGAACTTGAATAGAATTTGTATCCTATTGTTGTGTGAAAATTATATAAATCTTCATTATGTCAAATTGATTCATGGTACTTTTCAGGTCTACTATATCCTCCTACTTTTTCTGTATATTCATTCTGTTAATTTTTGAGTTTGATATTGAATCTCCAACTAAAAATCTTAATTTATCTACTTAAGAAATTGTAATATATACTGGATCTATATATAACTTTCTTCTGTACTTTTCAAGTCACCTGTAAATATGTTATCATACTTTCATAACTTAAAAAATAAAAAAGAAAGAGAAAAAAATGAGTAATAGGTTCACATAACCTCTAGAAAATGACAGTATTCAAGGAAAATCCCTTTGCTTTATGCCCTGGTCCCACTCCTTTCCTATTTGCTAAGGCATAACCCACCATATGCTTTAACATAAGAGGTCTTTCCAGATTATCTGCAAACCTTGAATTTAATCAGATGTAAACCCAGACTTGGTTGAACCACAGGCAAATTACTACAATCTTCCCACCTTGTCCCTCTCTGTCTCATCCTTTTATTTCCATCTAAAATCATCATCGTCATGTGTCTTACTGACTGTAGAATTTCCTTTGTTCTTCCTACACAACAACACAACTGTTGCAGCACTCTAGTTAACAACAACAAGCGTCATTTCTCTCCACTGTCCTCTTTTTAATCAAATAATCTTTCAAGCTTTCCTCTAGTTGGCATGAAACTCTATCCACCACCCAAAAACACTCATCAAAACATTTCCTATGAAATAATGCTCATGTCCTTTACCACCCCTGTGATAGTTAATGAGACGTTTGCCACGACTGCCACGCTGCAAATGCCGATAAACATAGTTGGATGGGTGCTGGAAAGGAATCACCTGGGAAATGGCATCTTGAAACTGACATGACATGAACTCATGCCATTGTTCATTAAATACGTATAGACTTCTGAGGTCGCAAACATGCAGACACTCTCCTCTGAGGCATGATGTTCAAGACATCACACCGTTGAAGATATTTCCTCTGCAGCCCTGGAATGAAGGCTGTGGCCGGCTTGAATTCCTCACCATCAGTCACACAAAGACCTTTCTTCGTGTAAAAATATGTACATATGGTATCTAAAAAAGACAACAGTCAGATCAGCAAGATGGTACTGAAGGTGACTCTCAGATTGTTGACAGGAAGACAGGTCAGGTTACTTAGAGCCCATGGCTTTGGAAGGGAGGTCACATATCAAACACTAGAGTAAGGATGGAGGTGATCAGGCAACGGTGGGCCCAGGGCCGCATGGAGGTAGGTGAGGCGCACTGGAAAGACTTTTTTTTGAATTAAAGAGTGGGACTCCATGCTCCCTCGACCCAGGAAAAGGAGGAGGGAGGAGGAGGAAGACTGGAATGCAGCAAGCCACCTAGGCCTTTTCCAAATAAGTCATCCCCACGGTGTCTACGTGGGGCCCACAGTAAACACTTGGGTCTAAGTTGCCTTGACGATAGAGCTACTGGATGTACGTAAAACACCATGCTTCTTTTCTCCTTTGGACAGCAAACTTTTTGCCATCAAAGGCTGTAACTTTGGTCTCTGTCAAGGACCTTTTGGTGGCAAGTGAAGGGAAAACACTTTAGAACAGTTTAAGATGTAAGAGGGATTTATTAGAGATGATACAGGCTGTTTCTCAGGACCTAAAGGCAGGCATGCTTCACTCATGTGTGTGCACTGTATGTTAGGGTAAATGATGCCAAGTTGCCAATATTCAGTCAGGACTCATCTTTAAACATGGTAATTTCATAAGGTGCAATATATATAATTTTTCTTCTCTTCCTGCCCTTCCCCTTCCACTCCTCCCCTGTTCCAGACTCTCTTGAGGATTATGTCTCCAAGGAAGAGAAAACATTCAACATTGTTAGAATCATCTCATCTGAATTCCAAATACACTGGAGTAAATTTTAGTGCATTGAGTATTTCTCCAGACATCTAGACCCTGACAGGAACCTAATAAAAATTAACTCAATGGTGAAGATGATGTTTCAGTCCAGTTATCACACCACTGACACATTGGATGATTTCATGCAACCTTCTGATTTGTAATTATCACCCAAACATCTCCCAAGATGCTTGCAGGATGAAGTCCATCTTCCTGAGCTGCTGCGTGAGCCCCCACTTGACCTGACTCCACTCCCTCCTGAAGCCCCATCTCCCATCACCCCCAAATTAACATTCATCCATGCGCTGGTCTGGACTCGATTTCTTTGGTCACAGCTCCTGAATCTCAGGGCCAGGTCTCTGCTGACTCCATTTACCCAGAGAACGCCTTCTTCCTCCTCACAAAGTCAGCAAATTTGACTTCTTCAACATGCCTTTCAATCCCACCCTCCTCTCTGAAGACACTTCTCACCAGAGTAGTGACAGCAACACGTAACTTATAAAGACGATGTGGGCAGACGTCAGAGCAACGCACACCACGCACAGTGTCTGCCATTGATAACTGCTGTCACATTGTTCTCTGATCAGTATGACCTAGTAACAGTGCTGAGATGGCAAGCTCAGTCTCTCAGTCGTGTCTGACTCTTTGCAACCCCTATAGACTGTAGCCCACCAGGCTCCTCTGTCCATGGGATTCTCCAGGCAAGAATACTGGAGTGGAGAATACACGTCCTCCCCTGGGGGATCTTCCCAACCCAGGGATCGAACCGGCATCTCCTGCACTGCAGGCAGATTCTTTACCACTGAGCCACCAGGGAAGTCAGTACTAAGATGAATACCTGTCCCTCATTATTTCCTTTCCCACACACTTCTCTGTTTCCCAGCGTCTTAAAGCTCTCCCTGGCTTGGTCTGCACTGTGTACTGCCTGGCATTGTCATCCAGTTATTTTGCACCTTCTCAAAAGCCTGTCTTCTCTGAAAGAACAGACCCCTGCTTTGCATTTCTTGTTTCCTAACACTGGTGAGTCAGAGCAGGCACTCAAAGGATACCTATTAAATTGCTTGGAGAATGAGTGGGGAAAAAATGAATAAATAAATAATTTTAGAATATCAGATTTTGCAGATTTTACATGAAGAAAACACTAAAGGGTAAATAAGACAAATTCCTAACAGTAGCAGGAAAGTGCATATAAACAGCAGAAGCAGAGAACATTGTCATCTATTTTCATGTAGCATCTTTTATTCAAAGCATTATCAGACATTTGCTGAAAACCCTTAGCTCTACCAGGGGCAGATAACTCAATGAAATATTTTAGACACATTTTATAATGGGGGTGAGACTCTCCCGAGACATCGTTTGAGACCCAGCAAATGATCAGTAGGCAAGAAACCAGCAGTGCGGGAAATTCAGAGTATAAAACAGGCCTCGGAGTTTAACCAGACGACACGGTCAACGCAAGGCAGAGGGGCATCTTGTAACTCAGCGTCGGGGCGACCTGAAGGGTGATGAGCTGAGGTACTGCTCCCACGGATGAGCGCCTTCTTTCAGGGGCACCAGGAAATTGGAATTGATTTAAGTCGTACGGATAAGGGTCTGCAGAAATCTAAGAATTCCAAGAAGAATCCAAGGGGCAAATTCATTCTGGATAAATCCCCACACAGGCAACATCTACACATGCTGCTAATGAAAGGCACGTTTAGTGCATTCATCTGGGAAAATATTAATGCTTGAAATATTTGTATTAGTATTGTAAAAGACTGAGCTATTTATTCAGCTCTGAATCCCCTACCTTTGATTGCAAGAAAGTAGTAACAAGAGATTCATTTTCTAACCACCAATGCGCCCTCCTCATCTTTCTAGAAATATTAGTCAACTAAACTACCATGAGCAGGGAAAAGGAGGAAGAGAAACAAGGAACTTTCCCAAATATTTGCATTCAGCAGAGTGAGATTTATGCATGAGATGCAAATTACTATGTGTTATTTACACATCTCAGGAAAAACAAATCTTGAATGTAAATGTTTAGAGGGCATATTATTTTTAAATATGAAAGTGGTAAAAAAAAATTATTAGAGCGTTTGCAACTCCCACTCAGTTAAAGAGACATTCAAATGAGTTTTTAAAAGAACTATTGTCAGAAATACAAAAACTATACCAACAAGGCATCTGAAAAACAGAAAGCACAAAATATCTGGCTGTCTGTACGTCTGCAAAGTTTTTAGAATATTTGGTTGCATTTTCAAGTGATTTCAGGATCTTCCCTTTATAAACATTTTTTTATTGATAAAATATCAAACCTAACATTATCCACTTATTTTCAAGTCTTCGTTACTTCTGTTGGAATTCAAATGAATAGAGCACTGTCTTACCTAGCTACCTTGGTCTCATCTCTTTTATAGATTTAACTAAAAAAAAAAAAGGAGAAACAAGTGGAGGAAATGGAGATCCACCGACCTAATTCTGACTGACCAGTAGTTTATTTGGGAAATGATGCCAAATACCAAACCAATACCAAAGTTCTATGCAGGGCAGGGCTTACCTACAGGCAACAGGATAATCATTTATACTTAGCACTCATTTCGGCCTCTGTTCTAAGTGTTTACATATCATGTGTGAGTGCTCAGCCGTGCCTAAATCTTTGCGACCCCATGGACTGTACCCTGCCAGGCTCCTCTGTCCTTGGAATTCTTCAGTCAAGAATACTGGAGTGAGTTGCCGTTTCTTTCTCCCAGGGATCTTCCTGACCCAGAGACAGAACCCGCATCTCCTGTGGCTCCTTTATTGGCAGGGAGATTCTGTACCACTGAGCTACCTGGGATCCCATTTGACATATAATTTTATTTAATTCTCACCACAATCATATCAGAGCTTTCCAGGTGGCACAGTGGTGAAGAATCAGCCTACCAATGCAGGAGATGCAAGAGACTCGGGTTTGATCCCTGGGTCGGAGATCCCCTAGAGTAGGAAATGGCAATAGACTCCAGTATTCTTGCCTGGAAAATTCCATGGGCAGAGAAATCTGGCAGGCTACAGTCCATGGAGATGCAAAGAGTTGGACATAACTGAGCAAATGCACACACACACACACACACACACAATCACATCAGACACTAATAACGGTAGTCCCCCTCCAACCTTATCCACAGGAATAGTTACCTTCAATAACCCCAGGGAATACCTGAAACCTAAGTTAGTACCAAACCCTATATATACTATATTTTTATACACATACATACATGTCTATGCACATATGTGCTTATGTATGATAAAGATTAATTAATAAAGTAGGCACAGTAAGAGAATATCTGAATTGCCAGTCCCACTACCCTTACCTTTGGGGCCATTAAGAAGTAAAATAAAGCTGACTTGCACCCAAGCATTGCAATACCAAGACACACAACCTGATAACCCAGACGGTCACTAGGTGACTCTGGGACGGGACGCACCAGACGAAGGGATGATTTCTGTCCTGGACAGTGTGAGGTTTCATCAGGCTGCTCAGAACAGCTTGAAATTTAAAACTTACGACCTCAGGCAACTGAAACAGTGAATAAGGAGGATAACTGTACTATGCTTATCATGAAAGTGAAAGTCACTCAGTCGTGTCCGACTCTTTGCGACCCCATGGGCTATACAAGCCCATGGAATTCTCCAGAACAGAATACTGGAGTGGTAGCCTTTCCCTTCTCTGGGGGATCTTCCCAACCCAGGGATCGAACCCAGGTCTCCCGCATTGCAGGTGGATTCTTTACGAGCTGAGCCACAAGGGAAGCCCAAGAATACTGGAGTGGGTAGCCTAGCCCTTCTCCAGCAGGTCCTCTTCCTGACCCAGGAATGGAACTGGAGTTTCCTGCATTGAAGGCAGATTCTTTACCAACTGAGCTATGACTGAAGCCATGGTTTTCATAGAGATGAAGAAACGGAGGCTCCAGAAGTCACTCCAAGATGGCACAACTGAGTGTGCAGCCAGGCTCTAATGGGAACCCCTCACCACGAAGAAGAAGAGCGAAGCCTGCCGCTGAGATTGAAAGGATCACCGAAGAGCCTGTCAGGGCACCCGGGACAGAAAGACGCCCCCTGCCTCCACACACGTTGATCATTAGCCCAAAGGCTGAGTGCCGTGCTGGGAACTTTGTGTACGACTCTCCCGATGAATCTTCTCAACAGCCCTGTGAGGCCGAGTTAGGAGATGGGGATGCTGGACTCTTCAAGGTCATAGTCAGAAGTTGGTTGGAGCAGGATTCAAACTCAAGTCCTCTGACTCCAGGCCCATGGCTTTCCCCAGAGCTCCTTCCCAAATAAGAGCCCCAGCTTATGGATGAGGGACCAGTTAGCAGAGATGAAATCATCCAAGCGTGGCTGCAAAAAGCCCTGCGTGGTGTGAGGAGCCTGGCTCAGTCGTATCGGTGCCCTCCTCTGCAAAGACATACTTTTTATCACTCCTTTTAAGCAGCCTTACTGAAGTATTATCGACAAACAACACGCCAGGCACTTTTCAAGACTCTGTTTGGATCATTTCGGGCCTGTGTCTATCGGATGAAAGCATCCCAGAGTCGAGGGGATGAATCCACCGATCCCCCAGAAGGCTGGGCTGGCCCGTGACCTGCAGGCTTGTTCTAGTGCTCTGTTCTGGAGTGCTGGGATTCTGATGACACATAATCCTTTCTGCTTCACAAATTATGTAGCCAGTCCTGCCGTCACCCCCAAAGTTGCCTCATGACCTTTTATTTATTGTGATAACACATACATAACACACAAGTCACCCTTTTACTCATTTTTAAGGGTCCAGTTCAATGCTCTTCACGTAGTTGTGAAATCATCATCACCACCCATTCACTTCTCCATCTTCCCAAACTGAAACGCTATTCCTGTTAAACCAGTAACTCCCCACATCCTCTCCAGCCCCCGGCATCCACTCTTCTATCTTTTCTCTGTGAGTTTGTCTCTGGTACCACATATAAGTGAATGCTTATGGCCCTTAGGATAACGACCTCGAGGTTTAGCCACATTGCAGAACGTGTTAGCAGTCCCTTCCCTTCTAAGGTTGAACCATGTTCCATGTGGTCCATCATGGACCACATGCTGCTTCTCATTCTTCACTGGATGTTGTGACGTTTTGTAACATCTCCTTTTTGCCCCTTTCCTCTCCTCATCCTGTCTCCAGGGGACTGGTGTGCTTTCTGTCTCAATAGATTAGTTCACATTTTCTAGAATTTTATATATAATTGGAGTCATGCTTTTTTGGTTGGCTTCTTTTGTTCATGGCAATTATCTTGAGATTCCTTCTTGTTACAGCGTGTATTAATAACAGGTCCTTCCTTCCCATTGCTGAGTCGTGTGCTGCTATATGGATGTACCACTATTTGGTTTCTGATTTTCTATGATTATAAGTAAATCTGCTATGAGCATTTGTATACCACTCTCTGTATGGATATAAGTTTTATTTCTTTTCGACAGTTACTCAGGAGTGAAATGGTTGGATCACATGGTAAATGCATGTTTAACTTTGTAAAACCTGCCAAATTATTTCCGAAGTAGTTACAGCACTTTGCATCCTACACGCTGACTGGAGAGACGCATTCCTCCACATTCTTGCCAACACTTGATAATGTCTGTCTTTTTTGTCGTTGCTATTCAGTCGCTCAGCCGTGTTGGACTCTTTCTGACCCCATGGACTGCAGCACGCCAGGCTTCCCTGTCCTTCACTGTCTCCTGGAATTTACTCAGTCTCATGTACATTGAGTTGGTGGTGCTATCCAACCATCTCATCCTCTGTCTTTTTAATTTTAGCTATATTTTCACAAATGTACAGCAGTATCTCATCTTGGTTTTTAGTTGTGTTTTCCCTAACAACTAATAATATCGATACTTTTTCAAGTTCTTATTGGCCACCTGTAAGGTTTCTTCAGTGAAGTATTTATATTAAGATTTTATTGATTTATCTTAATTAAGATTTATTAATAGATCTCTCACCCCTTTTAAAACTGGGTTGTTTCCTTATCATTGAATTTTAACAGTTCTTAACATGTTCTTGGTAGAGATCTTTTATCAGAAATAAGCCAAGACTTGCAAATAATTTCCCAATCAGTCTGTGGCTTTTTTATTTACAGTGTATTTTGAAAATCAATCATGGGGTCACCTCACTTGTCTCCATTTTCAGGGATCACTATTCCTTGTTACCTCATGCTCAGTGTTTGAAAACTAATGTTGCCTATCTTTTCTCTGGCTTATTGGTTGTTTCAGAAGACAGGGTGAATCCAGACCCTGGTACCTGGAAAGTAAAATTCGACACATATTTTTTTAAAGTGTCATGTTGAGATTACCAAAATGCACATTTATTTAGAAGTATTGCTAAAATTTTAATAGATTTTTGGTATTATTATTTTTTTATTCAAAAAGTACTTGGAGAATTATTATCATCATATGAGAAAGTGGATTTATTTTGAAGTTTGAAAAAAAGAGATTTGAAATTTCAAAATTTAAAAATAAATGTCATTTTTCAGAGGACTTCTCGTTCTGAAAAGGTCAGGAAGTCTTAGGACTGAGAGGACTAGACAAGATGCAAGAAACCCTAAAAGTGGTTATAATTTAAGCAATTGATACCTTGTGGTGGATTGGCTTCTAACAGAATTAAGGCAGTCATTTTCACAAAATCAACATGAAAATATGTTCAAAGTTCAGAAGTAACTAACTAGTGGACCTGAGAATAAATTCTGTC
This sequence comes from Cervus canadensis, assembly GCF_019320065.1. Classification (NCBI taxonomy): domain Eukaryota; kingdom Metazoa; phylum Chordata; class Mammalia; order Artiodactyla; family Cervidae; genus Cervus; species Cervus canadensis. The sequence continues at coordinate 33,922,503 of NC_057418.1, read as the reverse complement.
CTCTAACATCTGTCGGTTGTAACCCACACAGGGCATCTAGAATTGTGAAATCATTGTTGATGGTCGTAAATTGAGACACTTTTCACACAAAAATCCAAATTTCTGGCTTTTCTCAAACACTCTGGCAACATGACAACAAGAATGGTCAAATAGCTTCCTGTTTTCCTCCAGAAGCCAATGACACGGACATTTATGCTCGTGTGCAGTGACGTGAGGCTTCAACTCCCCAGTTCCTGCCCTGAGCACAGCTGCTGAGGCTTTGAGGAGTCTGGAGGGTTTACGGGGGCAGGGGTGAGCCGAGAGCCCGGGGTGTGATGAGGGAGAAGGGGCTGAGAGGAAGGGCCAGGCCCCGGGGAGCGGGCAGTGCGCGCGGCCCTCCAGCTTGGGTCCCCACGGAGACAGACTGGGGGCCCGCAGGGCGAGCCCAGGGCAGTGCGGCCTGGGAGCATCAGAGGCGGAGCCCACCCCCACACGGAGGCGAGGTTATCTCCAAGTGGAAACAGGAAAAAGGCGTACAAGGTCTCCGGAGATTCGGTGCAAGATTTGTCGGTAGTTGGCTCTTTGTGTGGCCTCCACTCCCCCTCCGCATTTGAATTAAAAAAAAAAAAAAAGGAGATATACACACACACACATATATATATACATATCCAAATCACTTTGCTATACACCTGAAAACAACCCAACCTTGTAAATCATCTATAACTCAATTAAAAAAAAAAATTAGAATTGAGTAAATTGAGGCTGGACCAGCAGACGTGTCTCTGTAAATGGGTAAACATGAAAACATTTCATTTCATTTCAGGGATTCTCTGGAAGCTATGGAGGTAAATATATATATATATATATATATATATATATGCATGCATACATACATACACATGTGTACATGAATATATACACAAACATAAATATTACATAAATATATGTAATACACACAGGCATACATAAAATATATACATATCCACACAAACACACACACACATAAACCTGCATACAAACATATATATACACATTCACACACATTATATATACACACACATATTTGTTCAGTCATTACATCTTATCCAACTCTGTGATTCCCACGGTCTCTGCAGCACGCCTGTCTCCTCTATCCTCCACTATCTCTTGGAGTTTGCTCAAGTTCCTGTCTACTGATTTGGTGATGCTATCTCACCATCTCATCCTCTGCTGCCCCCTTCTCCTTTCGCCTTCAATCTTTCCCAGCATCAGGGTCTTTTCTAATGGGTTGGCTCTTTGTATCAGGTGGACAAAGTATTGGGGCTTCAGCTTCAGCATCAGTCCTTCCAATGAATACTCAGGGTAGATTTCCTTTTGTATTGACAGGTTTGATCTTGTTGTCCAAGCAACTCTCAAGAGTCTTCTCCAGCACCACAGTTCAAAAACATTAGTAGTTAGGTACTCAGCCTTCTTTATGATCCAACTGTGACATCCATGATTACTGGGAAAACCATAGCTTTGGTTAAACTTTGTATTATACTTACACTTTCTAGGTTTGTCACCTAAACATATGGGATTCCCTGTTGGCTCAGATGGTAAAGAGTCTGCCTGCAATGCAGGAGGCCTGGGTTCAATCCCTGGGTCTGGAAGATCCCCTGGAAAAGGAATAGCAAACCACTCCATTATTCTTGCCTAGAAAATCCCAGGCATGGAGGAGCCTGCAGTCTACAGTCCATGGGATCACAAAGAGTCGGACACGACTGAGAGACTTAACTTCCACTTTAGGTTTGTCAGAGCTTTCTTGCCAGGAAGCAAGTGTCTTTTAATCTCATGGCTTCAGTCACCATCCACAGTGATTTTGGAGTCCAAGAAAGTAAAATCTGTCACTGTTTCCACTTTTTCCTCTTCTATTTGCCATGAAGTGATTAAATTGGATGCCATGGTTTTCGCTTTTTGAATGTTGAGGTTTAAGCCAGCTTTTTCACTCTCTTCTTTTACCTTTCTCAAGAGGCTCTTTAGTTTCTCTTCACTTTCTGCCATCAGAGTGCTATCATCTGCATATTTGAGATTGTTGAGATTTCTCGCAGCAATCTTGACTCCAGTGTGTGATTCATCCAGACCGACATTTCCCAAGATGTACTCTACATGTAGGTTAAACAAGCGGGCTGACAATATACAGTCTTGACATACTCCTTTCCCAGTTTTGAACCAGTCCACTGTTCCCATGTCCATTTCTAACTACTGCTTCTTGACCTACATATAGGTTTCTCAGGAGGCAGATTAGGTGATCAGGTATTCGCTTCTCTTTAAGAATTTTCCACAGTTTGTTGTGATCCACACAGTCAGTGGATCTGGGGCTCATCTTGAATCTAAAATAATCTCATCTCCAGAGCCTTACCACAACTGTACCTGCAAAGACTGTATTTCTAAATAAGGTCATGCTCACAGGTAAGGGAGCTGAGAATTGGACACACTGGTGGCTCAGACAGTAAACAGTCTGCCTGAAGTGTGTAAGACCCAGGTTTGATCCCTAGGCCAGGAAGATCCCCTGGAAAAGGAAATGGCAACCCACTCCAGTATTCCTGCCTAGAAAACCCCATGGATGGAAGAACCTGGCAGGCTACAGTCCATGGGGTCACAAAGAGTCAGACATGAATGAGCAACTTCACTTAGTGGGGCTATATATAAGTCAATCCACTGTAGTTTCTTTTTTAGAAAAAAGTATTACTTGTTATTAAACTTCTCCCAGTCTTAATTTTTCTCATTTAGTGGTACATAGTGAGATTTCCTCCAAGCTGTTGGTAAAGATCAATCTCGTTATTTTAAAAAATTGTATAATAGTTCATTGTAGAAGAGTACCCAATTTTGTTTAATCATTTCCATGTTAATTGGCACTGACGTGGGGTTCGGTCTTGTTAAGTGTTCTGCACTAAACAGTCCTGCAAATACGACCTTACAGCCTGTATTTTATTTCCATGAAATTGGTTCCCATGGCACTGCTATGTCAAGGATATTAGTTTAAATGTTAACAGAAGTTTCCAGGTTGCTTTCCAAGAAGGATGAAACAATTCACATTTTCACTAAAAATTTGTGAGCACACAGTTTTCCCACATTGGAGCCAGCTGTAAATTTTTTTTTTTAATCTGGTGTGTACACAGTGCAATCTATTGCTCTGGTTTGAATTTCTCTCACTGGGAGAAAGGTTGAGTATCATATTGTGTGTTTGCAGGCTACATAGATTTGTTTACCTTGTCCACCCATGTCCTTTGCCTATTTTCTTCTGGATTATTTGCATTAATGTTATCACAATTTGCTACATGGTCATTTGCAAATGTTTATATAATTGTGGATTTAAACCCTTTCTCTCCCTTCTAGCTTAACCTCTCAACCTCCCTCGAGTGCAGTGTTCATCCTCCATCTTTTGTTTGTCAGTTGACTGAGTGTATGGTGTCTTTGCTTTCCAAAAAGTGTTTTATTTTTAAGTAGTCAAATATGTTAAGTACATTTATTATGTCTTTTATGGCCTTTGGATTTGCTACCTTGATTCAGTTCAGTTCAGTGCAGTCGCTCAGTCGTGTCCGACTCTTTGTGGCCCCCATGGACCGTAGCACGCCAGGCCTCCCTGTCCATCACCAACTCCCAGAGTTTACACAAACTCATGTCCATCGAGTCAGCGATGCCATCCAGCCAAATCATCCTCTGTCGTCCCCTTCTCCTCTTGCCCCCAGTCCCACCCAGCATTAGGGTCTTTTCCAATGAATCAGCTCTTCACATCAGGCGGCCAAAGTATTGGAGATTCAGCTTCAGCATCATTCCTTCCAATGAGTATTCAGGACTGATTTCCTTTAGGATGGACTGGTTGGATCTCCTTGCAGTCCAAGGGACTCTCAAGAGTCTTCTCCAACACCACAGTTCAAAAGCATCAATTCTTTAGCACTCAGCTTTCTTCCCAGTCCAACTCTCACATCCATACATGACCACTGGAAAAACCACAGCCTTGACTAGACGGACCTTTTTTGGCAAAGTAATGTCTCTGCTTTTTAATTTGCTGTCTAGGTTGGTCATAACTTTCCATCCAAGGAGTAAGTGTCTTTTAATTTCAAGGCTGCAATCACCATCTGCAGTGATTTTGGAGCCCAGAAAAATAAAATCTGACACTGTTTCCTCTGTTTCCTCATCTATTTCCCGTGAAGTGATGGGACCAGATGCCATGATCTTAGTTTTCTGAATGTTGAGCTTTAAGCCAACTTTTTCCCACTCCTCTTTCACTTTCATCAAGAGGCTTTTTAGTCCCTCTTCACTTTCTGCCATAAGGGTGGTGTCATCTGCATATCTGAGGTTATTGACATTTCTCCCGGCAATCTTGATTCCAGCTTGTGCTTCCTCCAGCCCAGCGTTTCTCATGATGGACTCTGCATATAAGTTAAATAAGCAGGGTGACAATATACAGCCTTGACGTACTCCTTTTCCTATTTGAGGAGGGGTGGCCGTGAGGAGATACCCCTTGTCCAGGGTAAGAGAAACCCAAGTAAGAGGGTAGGTGTTGTGAGAGGGCATCAGAGGGCAGACAGACTGAAACTACAATCACAGAAAACTAGCCAATCTGATCATAGGACCACAGCCTTGTCTAACTCAATGAAACTAAGCCATGGCATGTGGGGCCACGCAAGACGGTCGGGTCATGGTGGAGAGGTCTGACAGAATGTGGTCCACTGGAGAAGGGAATGGCAAACCACTTCAGCATTCTTGCCTCGAGAACCCCATGAACAGTATGAAAAGGCAAAATGATAGTATACTGAAAGAGGAACTCCCCAGGTCGGTAGGTGCCCAATATGCTACTGGAGATCAGTGGAGAAATAACTCCAGAAAGAATGAAGGGATGGAGCCAAAGCAAAAACAATACCCAGTTGTGGATGTGACTGGTGATAGAAGCAAGGTCCGATGCTGTAAAGAGCAATATTGCATAGGAACCTGGAATGTTAGGTCCATGAATCAAGGCAAATTGGAAGTGGTCAAACAGGAGATGGCAAGAGTGAACATCGACATTCTAGGAATCAGCGAACTAAAATGGACTGGAATGGGTGAGTTTAACTCAGATGACCATTATATCTACTACTGTGGGCAGGAACCCCTTAGAAGAAATGGAGTAGCCATCATGGTCAAAAAAAGAATCCGAAATGCTACCTTGATTATAAAGACCCAATCTTTTTCACATTTAACATATCACTTGTCTAATTTTTGCTTTATAATTTTTACCTTTAAGTACTTGATCCACTTACTATCTCATGTATCATGAGAGAGAGAGAATCCAAGCTAATTTCATTTTAGACAGAGACTCACTTCTACCAGCATTTAGTAAAGAGTCTCCCCTTTTTTCATTGAATTCACTCCTTTCTCAAGTTTCCGTAATTTACTGGGATCTATTTCTAGGATTTCAGTATTGCTCCACTTCATAAAATATAAGGAGTTTGATATTATAGGCAAGAACTCATATCATCAAGAAGAAGAATAACTTTATCTCTACGAGGTTCTAAAAATTGTTTGGTTTTCTTATCAAGTTTCTTAGAAATATCAGTAATAATAGCAACGGTAAATTTCTCCTCTTGTTCTAGTTTTGAGGAAATTAGCATTTTATCCTTTGGAAACTTATTTGCTGTTGACTTTTTGCAAACAGTTTCTTTCAAGTTTAGGCTGTTTCCTTCTAATTCTGATTTACTTAGACATTTTATTAGGAATACCTGCTAAATGTCATCACATGTGTTTGGAGTGAGTCTATACAATCGTACTTTTTCTCCTTCAATTGGATGATGAGGTGAATTGTGTAGAGATTTCCTGATAGAGAATCAATCCACCTTACTGAAATCATGCCTAGTTAAATATATGAAATCCAGGGGACACATTTTTGGATTTTGGTTGCCAATTTTTAATTTAGGAATTTTGCATCTGTGGTTATAAGAGAGAGTTGTTACAACAGGTTGGCTTCCCAAGCCGCTCCGTGGTGACTTCCAGCGCTTGCCTAGGTCACCAGTGGGCCACCCGGTTCCGCTTGTGGTTTGTGCTCACAGCCTCTGACAGTCTCGCGTGGCTGCTGTCTGGGGGGACACTGGCCTTTCCCCAACTCCCTCTTGGGCCAATGACCCCATGTACCCCCTAATCTCTGCAAACACCCGCAGTTCCCGAGTCGACACATAGAACAGTTATGTCAGATGACATCATGATTATGAACACGATGGGAAGTGGCTTCAAAACCACATCACTGAGATACACTCCAGCACAAATGGGACAGAAGGTGATCAGAAGCACAGAGCTTGGTCAGCCAATGTGTAACACAGGATGTGGGCTCCAAAGAAACCCCAGGGAGAGTATCAGTGAGTGTGCTGAATCTGTGAAATACACCTTGCCATTTCGTAGGTTAAAGGAAGAAGGAAAAGTCTTGCTTTGAAGTCTCCTAACTCACCACATTGCATCGTGCCTGGCACGTGCCCTGGAAACCTCCCAGACACAGGTTGTGGGTTCACCTCTTCCCTGGACCTTCCTCAGCCTGTTCACAAGTCCAGTCTAGAAGAAGCAGTTCAGTAATCCACGGAATTCCTGAACACCTCTTGCACGCAGGCAACTGGAACATGCTGACGGCACCGAAGCCCTGGGAGACAAGGCCGGCTGCCCCCGCGAGGCCGCCCCGCATCAGCCTTGACCCTGATCGGGACTGCGTGTTTGCTTTACTGAACAGCTTGGGGTGATGGTGCCGCAACACAAACACGCCAGGCTCGCTCGCTCTCTGAAAGAGAGCGTCTCCCCCGGCCTGGAATGTGGAAGACAAACACGGTCCCATCTTTCCCAGCTAATGAGGGTTCCTGGAATGTGTGAGCGATGGCAACTCGCTGCCAAGGCCCGTGCTGGGGAGGCCCCTCAATGAAAGGAGCTCTTAGCTCATCAGAAGACCAAGCTGCCACCGTGCCCTCACAGGGGGCGAGAGGGGGACGGCAGAGAGCTAGACGGAACAAACACACACTACTCTTCTTTTTCTTCCAGCTCTAAGAAAATCACCTGTGAAGATTTAGCTACATAAAATTGTAGTCGGTTCAACGTGATGAAAGCACTCCCTATTTCACAGCGTCAGTTTGTCAGGCTGGTTGTTGCAACATCATAAAACTCCTTGGAAGGGGAAGGTTGCCACTCTGCAAGGAACACTGCTATGGGGACCCCAAAGCCCTGCAGTTAAAGGCCCTCCCCCACGGCACGCCCCTGATGTGCCCCAGGACCCTCCAGAGGACCTTGATTCTCCCCTTCAGCTTTCCTCTCCCTGGGGAAGAGTGAACCGAATTTACAACATCCACCAGTCTGCCCAGCGTCTGGAGTGTGCTGTTCTGGGAACTGACCTGAGATCTGGACGGCTAGCTGTCCCTGCCCTCCTGCTTGATGCCCCGGGGGCCCCGGCCGCCCCCTGCATACCTGGGCATCAGGAGGTGGCCGTGGGGCAGGCTGGGCCCCCACTCCATCTCCATGGGCTTCCAGCTCTGGACCACACCGCAGGGTGATGGCACATGCTCACAAGTGTGTAAACGTCAGCGACACCCAAGGATGCGAACATCACAAGAACATCTCAAAGAACAGAATTCTGTAGAGCATCTATCTTCTCAGGCACTGGGCTAAATGTTGCTCTGAGAAATTAGAGCGGCCCCACGCCGTGGAGCAAGAGGAAGTGTCGTTTGCAGGTGTTCTGGGGCTAGGTCAAGGGTTGGGAGTGCAACTTTGACAAGACCCACTGGAAGGCGAGCTCCAAAGTGCCTGACATACCTTGGCCACAACCGGAGTGGCGAAAGAAGCACCCTTCTGAATGGGTTGCAGCTTCGTGCTGTGTAAACACATAACAGGAGCTTGCTTTAGTATTTTTAATTAGAAATAACATTCATTGTGTTTTCATTACTATAGCAATGCATGTTTGAGAAAATAAAAGTAAGCAAAATTTCTTTAAAGATTTTAAACGCATCCATTATCTCATCATACATAGATAGCTCCTGAGAATGCTTTACACACATTTATTCCCAAACCACTCTCTGCCTGGATATATTCATCTATTTTTCACACAAATAGACTCATATTCTCACTTTCCTTTGAACTTCCTTCTTCATTTAATAATAGATCACAAACCGATTTCCATGTCATAAAAATTCTTGTAGAATATGGTTTTAACGATAATTTACTTTGCTCTTATTTAATGGCAACTTATTTTATTTCATTCCTTTTTCTATTACAAGGTGATGTTTCATTTTTAATTTCAATAAGTTACTGGTTATGTTTTCAAATATCTTCCTTGGTTTCTTTTACTCAATGTATTCCTGGGTGACACACGAGTTCTGCTCTGGGAGAATGAACGGAACAGACACGCTCACCACCAAGTAAAAGCAGAGACTGGAGGAAGCCATCAGGAAAGCATGTAAAAATTAACTCCAAACTCCAGGTGAAATTGGAAATGCTAGTAACTGTCTTGGAGAAATAAGAGAGCAGGCAACGGATGAGAATGATATTTGACAGGAGGACTCAATGAAACCAAAATCAGATTGATTATATTCTTTGCAGCCAAAGATGGAGAAGCTCTACACAGTCAGCAAAAACAGGACCGGGAGCTGGCTGTGGCTCAGATCATGAACTCCTTATTGCCAAATTCAGACTTAAATTGAAGAAAGTGGGGAAAACCACTAGACCATTCAGGTATAACCTAAATCAAATCCCTTATGCTTATACAGAGGAAGTGAGAAATAGATTTAAGGGACTAGATCTGATAGAGTGCCTCATGAACTATGGACAGAGGTTCGTGACATTGTGTGGGAGACAGGTATCAAGACCATCCCCAAGGAAAAAAAATGCAAAAAAGCAAAATGCCTCTGAGGAGGCATTACAAATAGCTATGAGAAGAAGAGAAGCCAAAAGCAAAGGAGAAAAGGAAAGATATTCCCATTTGAATGCAGAGTTCCAAAGAATAGCAAGGAGAGATAAGAAAGCCTTCCTCAGTGATCAGTGCAAAGAAATAGAGGGAAACAGTAGAATGGGAAACACTAGAAATCTCTTCAAGAAAATTAGAGATAAAAAAGGAACATTTCATGCAAAGATGGGCTCAATAAAGGACTGAAATGGTATGAACCTAACAGAAGCAGAAGATATTAAGAAGAGGTGACAAGAATACACCGAAGAACTGTACAAAAAAGATCTTCACGACCCAGGTAATAATGATGGTGTGATCACTCACCTAGAGCCAGACATCCTAGAATGTGAAGTCAAGCGGGCCTTAGGAAGCATCACTATGAACAAAGCTAGTGTAGGTGATGGAATTTCAGTTGAGCTATTTCAAATCCTAAAAGATGATGCTGCGAAAGTGCTACACTCAATATGTCAGCAAATTAGGAAAACTCAGCAGTGGCCACAGGACTGGAAAAGGTCAGTTTTCATCCCAATCCCAAAGAAAGGCAATGCCAAAGAATGCTCAAACTACCACACAGTTGCACTCATCTCACACGCTAGTAGAGTAACGCTTAAAATTCTCTACACCAGGCTTCAGCAATATGTGAACCAGGGACTTCCAGATGTTCAAGCTGGTTTTAGAAAAGGCAGAGGAACCAGAGATCAAATTGCCAACATCTGCTGGATCATCAAAAAAGCAAGAGAGTTCCAGAAAAACATCTATTTCTGCTTTATTGACTATGCCAAAGCCTTTGACTATGTGGATCACAATAAACTGTGGAAAATTCTCAAAGAGATAGGAATACCAGACCACCTGACCTGTCTCTTGAGAAATCTATATGCAGGTCAGGAAGCAACAGTTAGAACTGGACATGGAACAACAGACTGGTTCCAAGTAGGAAAAGGAGTATGTCAAGGCTGTATATTGTCACCCTGCTTATTTAACTTATATGCAGAGTACATCATGAGAAACGCTGGGCTGGAGGAAGCACAAGCTGGAATCAAGATTGCTGGGAGAAATATCAATAACCTCAGATATGCACATGACACCACCTTTATGGCAGAAAGTGAAGAACTAAAGAGCCTCTTGATGAAAGTGAAAGAGGAGAGTGAAAAAGTTGGCTTAAAGCCCAGCATTCAGAAAACTAAGATCTTGACATCTGGTCCCATCACTTCATGGCAAATAGATGAGGAAACAGTGGAAACAGTGGCTGACTTTATTTTGGGGGGCTCCAAAATCACTGCAGATGGTGATTACAGCCAGGAAATTAAAAGACACTTACTCCTTGGAAGGAAAGTTACGACCAACCTAGACAGCAAATTAAAAAGCAGAGACATTACTTTGCCAACAAAGGTCCGTCTGGTCAAGGCTGTGGTTTTTCCAATGGTCACGTATGGATGTGAGAGTTGGACTGTGAAGAAAGCTGAGCACCAAAAAATTGACCCTTTTGAACTGTGGTGTTGGAGAAGACTCTTGAGAGTCCCTTGGACTGCAAGGAGATCCAACCAGTCCATCCTGAAGGAGATCAGTCCTGGGTGTTCATTGGAAGGACTGATGCTGAAGCTGAAACTCCAATACTTTGGCCACCTGATGTGAAGAGCTGACTCATTTGAAAAGACCCTGATGCTGGGAAAGATTGAAGGCAGGTGGAGAAGGGGACGACAGAGGATGAGATGGTTGGATGGCATCACCGACTCGATGGACATGAGTTTGGGTAAATTCCAGGAGTTGGTGATGGACAGGGAGGCCTGGCGTGCTGTGGTTCATGGGGTCGCAAAGAGTCGGACACGACTGAGCAACTGAACTGTACTATATGGAACTTAATGAAACAACTGCATGTGAGGAGGGGACATTCATGTGGGCACAGGGTGAGTAAGAGGGAACAGAAGCCAGGACGCTGGTGGGACCAAACGTGGACGTGGACACACAGCTCACACACAGAGGAGACGTGACCTGACTGTGGGCACAGGAGGGAGCCCCGAGCCCACACAGGGGACAATGTGAGCAGAACTTGAAGCTGACTTGGACGCCCATGAAGGGTGGGGGCAAGAGTGACACAGTGGTCTCCACGGGAAGGCTTGGCCCGAGAGGGACGTAAAGAGCTTGTTTTCTGTCTCCACTGTGGGGTCTCTGCCAAACCTCCAGAAGATACTGAATATAAAAGCAAAAGCAGACATCACCTTTGCAGCCGCCGCCTGTAGATACTCTCTGAGCTATTTTTGCATCCCTTTCCAGCATATGTTATGACTACGTTTACATATATGTTGTTTATTGTCTTTACAATAGAGTGAGATCATCTCTCTACTAGGCGTGTGTTGCATAACAAGTTTTCTGTTTACTGTACAGCTAATATAGTTCTATATTGATAAATATAGAATTAATCAATCTAGAATTTCCATGTCGGTAAGTTTATTAATTTAATTAATACAAAGTAATAAAATATGGATATAAAAATATACCTAAGCAGACCATGGTTAGTGAACAGGAACGGCATTTCCTTTCTTGTATAAACAGTGATAGCTTTGTAACCACTACTTAAGATCAAGAAATTGAATACTACCAGGTTTCAGATCCTCTTTTTGCCATTTTTCCACCACTATCATTTCTCCCCTCTTCAAAGACAACTACTATCCTGACTTCTAATACCTTGGATTTAACTTTGACTGCTTTTATGAAACACTTTATGTTTTATTAAACACTTTATGAAACACAGAGTGATTTTTTAAATTCATCATACTAATATTATACAATAATAATTTATAATTAAAATATTTAAATATATTAATTAATGTGCTTATATAATTGTTTTAATTATAATATATTTTAATTATATAGATGGTGTATTCTTCTGCCTGGCTTTTCTCACCAAACTTTATGATTTTGAAATTCACTTATTGCATGTAACTATAATTTGTTCATTTTCTTGGGCTATAGTATTCAATTGCACAGATGCATCTTTTCATATATCAATGATTATTTTCTTGATATAAACTTTGGAAAGTGAGAGGGAGATACCAAAAACCAAATAAGATATTTGCTATCCATTTCCAGTTGCTCTCCAGAAAAGATATACTTGTATGGTGAAAACCACCACAATGTTGTAAAGTAATTATCCTCCAATTAAAAAATTAATTAAAAAAAGATATACTAATGCATTCTTCCACCAACCATGCAGTGAAAAGTGAAAGTCTCTCAGTCGTGTCCGACTTTTTTGCGACCCCATGGCCTATAAAATCCATGGAATTCTCCAGGCCGGAATACTGGAGTGGGTAGCCTTTCCTTTCTCCAGGGGATCTTCCTGACCCAGAAATTGAACTGGGGTCTCCTGCATTGCAGGCAGATTCTTTACCAACTGAGCTATGAGGGAAGCCTAACCATGCAGGAGTGGGCCTAATTCTCACCCCATGGCCAACATAGGGTAATGGTTTTATTTTTTAAATTTTTTCCAATCTGATAGACAACTAAAACATTTATTGTTTTATAACTCCTTTCAAATCACACTTTGTTAGGAATTTGCACAAATGCATGTCTGTAAAAACTATTCTGTAACCTTTTCCCTTTAACAATATAACATGAACACTTTCCTGTGACCCTAAACCCACAGCTATGCCATCATCTTTAACTAACACATTATAATCTACCATGTGGATATATCTAAACGTACCTCCTGAGAGTTCACTATGTGCAAAACACTGTCTTAGGTTTGTTTTTCTAAATAAATGTATTATCATAATGTGCTCTTTTAAATTCTAGTGGCAACCTTATGAATACAGGTCTATTATTACGCACATTTTAACAAGGAAACTAGGGCACAGAGAGATTATGTAATAATTAGCCTAAGAACAAATAGCTAGAAACATTTGGAACCAAAATTTGAAGGTGGGCTGTTCTGTTTCAGCAGCCATGACTTTAATTTCCTAAATCCTGACTCTTTCAAATAATTATCACACTTTCCTCCACTTCAGAACAAAAGGTGTGGTTTATTCCCCCTGCACCTTTGTAGCCTCTTGTAGATTGTAATAGTCCAATAAATCCACTAATGAAACACTCTCAAAATGACTGAAAACAAAAGTTAACCACTGCCTGATTCCAAAATGCACTGTTTCTATTTCTGACAACATTCACACCAATAAGTGTTGCTTTCCATGATCGAATTCATGAAATCACTTTCATTTTATTTCTTAAGCTTTGTACTACAAATGTTTACGTGTCCAAAGAAGAGAAATCCCAATATGTCTTTAGACGCCAACTTCTATAGGATAAATTCCATGTCTCTTAAGAGGGATCACCAATTTCCGTTTCAACTAGCCAATCATGCCTTTGGGTTTGAGGCTTTCCTGACACAAAGCTTGTAGAGTGCCCAGTTCTAGATGGTAAAGTCGAGTTTACTCACTGTCCAGAAAATTTTCAGAATAACTCGACAGTTTTTCCAGAATGACTAGATAACTGACTTATTCCTCCACATGTGCCTGGCTTTGGAAAGGGGCATTGAAATAGAAGATAAGAGATGGGATCAGTGGCTTCATTAGGTTTATTGAACATTTGAGAAACGTGAAGTGATGTCTGTGAAAAATGACAGCTCCCGAGCAACTGGTGACGATGGGTTAAAACCAGTGTGTTCAGCCAGACTCTTTCCACGCAGCAGTAACCCAAACTGCTGTTTTCAAAAGCCAGTGGCTTTCCCTGCTCAACCCAATAGCCATCACATGATTAATGCACTGGTGTCTTATGAACCACTCTGTTACAGAAGCTGTCCAACGCACAGCCACCCTCACTGCAGAGACCTTTTTGTAAAAACCTCATTGAAATCATGCTGCTCTGACTACAGGCTACCGCACCTTCCTCCAAAACATCATAAAGAGCAAAGAATTACTGTTTGCCGTAATCCAGGCCATAAATCAACTCAGTCTGAGGACGGGGGAAAAAAATCATGAGCGCTTTCTGCATTCAAATTCAAAAGCCTATCTGTATAACAGCATATTTTGGAAAATGTCAGAGGACGTCAGAGGACTAGTGGCTGCCTCGGGGTGTGTGTGTGTATGTGTGTGTGTGTGTGTGTGTGTGTGTGTGGTGAAGAGAGGTGACAGGAAGGGGGAGATTTGGGGGACATGAAGGACAAAAGAAAGCTCAGCACCAGTTAAATAATTCCAAAGGCTTTGATCTTATCAGGCCCTTTCTTGCTGGAACAATATTTTAAGATTGTTAAAAACGGCCACCTTATCTGTTTGACGCTGTCCCCCACTGCCTAACTTATCTGGGCCCAGCTGTTTGAGAAAAATGCAATGTGGCGTGACCTTGATTTCTTAGCACCTGACCTTAATATCTAATCAGCTGCGAGTCTCAGTGAAGCCATCCAGAGATGGCACCCAGGGCCCCCGGCAGTCAGTGGCTCAAAGGATGCTTACGTGGTCTCTTCCAGCCCCACGCAGCAACCCCGCCCTGCCAATCTGTGTGCTGAGTCCTGAGGGGTGAGGGGGTACTTGAAAATTGTGGATGCAGTTTCAGCTGAAAATAATTTGGGTGTCATAAAAAATGACCTGAGTTCATTCTACGTCTTCTGAAGGGAAGTCTCAATTTGGATATTTGTTGTTGTTGTTTAGTCGCTAAGCTGTGTCTGACTCTTTTGCGAGCCCGTGGACCGTAGCTTGCCAGGATCCTCTGTCCATGGGATTTCCCAGGCAAGGATACTGGGATAGGCTGTCATTTCCTTTTCCAGGGGATCTTCCCAACTGAGGGATAAAACCCGTGTCTTCTGCATCGGTAGGTGGCTTGTCTACCACTGAGCCACCATGGAAGCCCCCAACTTGGATGGAGAAAAGGGTTAATCACTCAAGGCTGCTATCGTACTTATAAAACACAAACTCTTCCCCTCTTGTAACAAGCAGTTTGAAAGTCATACAACCCAAAGCAGTAAATACACATCCCTACATAAACACACGCATGCATGTTCACACACAGGAATACACATCCACACATGTGCACTCATATGAATGCAAATACAGGCACAGACATGCATGCATATACACAACACACGAACTCTACATATTGCTTTTAAAGAATTTTCTCTTAAGAAATGTGGCTTAGCGGTCCACACTGAAGTGAAGTCTTAAAATTCTGGAATGATATAGAGAGATGTCAGAGTTATTAAAGTACCATTATATTAAATGTGACATAAAAAGACCTGGATTTTTTTCTCTCTTGGAAACTTTGGAATCAAATTTGCTTTGTTGACAAAGCAATAGAGTTTCCCCACCAGCCTGGCGGGCTCGACCTGGAACCTGGAAATCAAGCTGTTTTCTCTCTGGTTCTGACACTGTCACCAAGAATGAGTGTCCTGCCATCACGACACCGCCACCCACAGCTCAGAGCCAGGTGAGAAGAAGCTCTGCCCACTCCTGTCACTATTGGCACTGATTTCCGCGGTCAGCTGCATTCACACCAAACGCTCAGGGATGAATTCTTGAGGATGCTCGTTTCCTATTCAATAGTTGTGAAGATGCCTCTGAACTTGAGACAGAGAATTAAGGGGAGCGCCAAGACCCCATCAGCCCTTCTCACCTGCAGTCTCCCCAGGAAATTGGGGTTTGGGACGGGGGCAACACTGCCCACTGCGGGGGCTCCTTGGGATGAGGGCCGTGCTAGCGAAGGGCTCCCTGCACTAGAGTCTCTCCCTGACCTGCATGGCCCAGGCCTCAGGCCAAACAGCTCTCTCCAGGGATCTGTGATTCTGGTGCTGTTACGTGTGGTCAGATCCCAGGGGCGTTCTTCCTGGTGGCTCAGAGGGTGAAGCATCTACCTGCAATGCAGGAGACCTGGGTTCCATCTCTGGGTCAGGAAGATCCCCTGGAGGAGGAAATGGCACCCTACTCCAGTATTCTTGCCTGGAAATTCCCATGGACGGAGGAGCCTGGTAGGTAGGCTATAGTCCATGGGGTCGCAAAGAGCCGGACACGGCTGAGTGACTTCACCTTCATTTTTCCCACGGGAGGGGACCACAGTCATTTCTATGACAGAGTCCCCAACCCCCGTCCTTGGGGACTGTATGAAGACAGCTTTGCGGGTGGAGAGACACTGGGCTCCGGCCGGCGAACCCCCGGGAGAGCATCCCCGGGGCTGAGTGGGGCTTCTGGAAGCTGCAGGACCCCCGCCCAGGGCCCCAGGACCCCTGCCCACCAGGCAGTTTAAGCAGTTATGGTCTGGGCTCCTCGGTGCTGTGGCTGCTCGGAAAATCCCGAGCAGGTCTCCATCAGCCCAACCGTGGTTTCCGCGCGCGGCTCACACGTCAGGCTCCACCAAGGTGACCCTGGACCCCACAGGGAGCGCAGGACACCCTCCCGGAGAGCCGGAGCGCCCCCTGCAGCTTCTGGAAACGGAGGCGGCCCGCTCCGCCCTCGGAGTGCAATCTCCTCGCGCCTCTGCGCCAAGGAGAGCACCCTCATGCCCGGCCCGCCGGTCCGGCCGGGCGCTGCTTTCCCAGAGTGGCGGCACACCTGAACTCAGAGGCCTGGCTCTACCTGCACTTGCCCTCTCTCCCGACTGCTGGCAGGCTCCTCTCAGTTTTCCCCGTAAACCCAGACCCCCTCCGGAGTGTAGAGGCAAAGACCCGACCAAGCAAGGGGATTGCTTTCATGCTGAAGTCTCAGCGAAGGGCTCTGAATAGGTTTACGGGCTGGTCCTCAAAACTCTCCTAAGGTCTGACAAGGTCTCTGAATCTGGTGGAAATGGCGCTATGGCCACCACAAGGACCCTCCCCACTCACCAGGCCAGCTCCCTCTGCAGGGCCATCACCCAGGAGTCCCTGTGTGGGGCTCCAGACCCCGTAAAACTGGTCAAAGTGTTGGTCACTCAGCCCTATCGGACTCTCTGCAACCCTGTGGACTGTAACCCGCCAGGCTCCTCTGTCCGTAGGATTCTTGAGTTTACAGGGAATAAAGTGAGAAATCTCCAGGCAAGACTACTGCAGCGGGTAGCCATTCACTTCTCCAGGGGCCCTTCCAGACCCAGGGATCAAACCCACGTCTTCTGCATTGCAGGCGGATTCTTTATCATCTGAGCTACCAGGGAGGTCCAATCAGAGGGGAGAACCTTCCAAATAGATGCTGAGCTTCCAGATTGAAATTGCAGAAGGAAGGCAGCAAAGCGGAGACAGAAGCTGTGCCCCTCCACTACCCTGGGGGCTAAGTGAGACACGGAGCCCCCCCACACCCCTGCCCCGAGCTCAAGCCACGATGGAGGGACCAGACTCTGAGCCTCACACCCGAGGGCCCAGCGTGCAGAGCCTAGGAGCTGCTGGAAGGACTTTATGGCTCTGGCTCCGGCTGGTCACGGCGTCACCGGCGCTATAATTAGATTTTGGACACGCGGACTGGGAGAGGGAAGTGGGGTAATTAAAGATTAACCTATCAGATGCCGGGCCTCATCCTCGAAAAGGGAGCCGGCCTACAGCGGGTCCCACACCCCGGCCCTCAAGGGCAGAGGTGTCAGCGGGTCATTGCCAGAGTCCCGGAGCCGCCCTGGATGGGAGCCTGTTTTCCACACCAGCGTCGGTCCAGCGAGAGCGCAGTGGACGCGACTGGAGATGCAGGGCAGAGGTGGGGCGCGCGGAAACCCGACTCTGCGTTTATGCTACAGGATCCTGTTGGATGGAGGGCTCCAAGGAGTGTCCCCGGGAAGGAAGGCTCACTCTGAACTTGAGCTGGGCGTGGGTGTGGGCCTTGAACAGTCAAGGCCACCGGCGACGCAGGGCCTTCAGAAGCTGGCCCAGCTGAGCTACCATTCAGCATGGCTCTAAAACGTCCAGCTTATGTCCCCTAAAGATCTGCTTTTCAGAGGAGTGGAGTGACTGGGGCAACTGGAACATACGCTCTGCGGTCTGCCTGCCTTGTCACTCGGGGTCAGGGAGGCGTCTGGGTTCGAATTCCCAGCCTCCTCCTAGGAGCTGTGTTCTTCAGTCAAGTTACTAACCCTCTCTGTGGCAGGGGGTTGTAGTCGAGGCTCCCGGTTGGTCCTGCCTCCCTTTTCCCACCTCCCTGACGGGCGCCCTCTCACCGACTCTGGGCTTGGCTATAGGATGGCGGTGGCCGCCCGGAGAGTGGCAGAACTCACAGCTGAGACCTGAGAAGCGCCTTCTCCCACTGCCCTGTAGCCCTCCTGCCGCCCTGCTGGATGGCGCAGACGAGGCCTGGTCTCCCCGCCTCTCTCTCCCTGACGGGGGCAGGGGCCCATTCTGTCCAGATGAGGCCTGGTCTCCCCGTCAATCTCCCTGACAGGGGCCAGGGGCCATTCTGTCCAGACGAGGCCTGGTCTCCCCTCTTCTCTCTCCCTGATGGGGACAGGGGGCCATTCTGTCCAGACGAGGCCTGGTCTCCCCGCCTCTCTCCCTGACGGGGGCCAGGGGCCATTCTGTCCAGACGAGGCCTGGTCTCCCCGCCTCTCTCTCCCTGACGGGGACAGGGGGCCATTCTGTCCACGACGAAGCCTGGTCTCCCCTCTTCTCTCTCCCTGATGGGGCTCTCTCCCTGACAGGGGCAGGGGCCATTCTGTCCAGACGAGGCCTGAGGCCCATTCTGTCCAGACGAGGCTCTCCCCGCCTCTCTCTCCCTGACGGGGGCAGGGGGCCCATTCTGTCCCGATGAGGCCTGGTCTCCCCGCCTCTCTCTCCCTGACGGGGGCAGGGGCCCATTCTGTCCAGATGAGGCCTGGTCTCCCCGTCAATCTCCCTGACAGGGGCCAGGGGCCATTCTGTCCAGACGAGGCCTGGTCTCCCCGCCTCTCTCCCCCTGATGGGGACAGGGGGCCATTCTGTCCAGACGAGGCCTGGTCTCCCCTCTTCTCTCTCCCTGATGGGGACGGGGCCATTCTGTCCAGACGAGGCCTGGTCTCCCCGCCTCTGTCCCCCTGATGGGGACAGGGGGCCATTCTGTCCAGAGAGGCCTGGTGGTCTCCCCACCGCCTTCTGTCTGGTCTCCCCGCCTCTCTCTCCCTGACGGGGGCAGGGGGACATCCTGCCCAGACGAGGCCTGGTCTCCCCGCCTCTCTCTCCCTGACGGGGGCAGGGGGACATCCTGCCCAGACATCAGGGCGCAGCCGCCCCCAAGCTGCCCAGCTGGGTGACAGAACCACGGGCCCACAGCCCCCGGCTGCAGCCACTCCACGTGGAGAGGTCTGTCATAGAGCAGCCGGAACTGACACTTCCTAAGCCTTCCACATCTTCTCTGCTAAAATGGGGACAGTGAAAGTGCAGTCACCACCCTCCATCCATGGCCTTGGCTTTTCTGGTTTCAGTCACCAGTGGTCAACTGGGGCCTGAAAACATTAAATAAAAAGTTTCAGAGGTACAGCGTGCGTATGCCCACAGCTCCAACCTGCCCGTGGTGGGGATCACCCACGTGTCCCGCCCATCCTGCCTGTTAGTGGCTCAGGAGCCCTCGATCATCAGACCCTCGAGGGGTCACAGTGCTGGTGTTCCAGCACCCTTCGTGTTACTGAGTAATTAATCCAAAGTGCAGAAGCCGTGATGCTGGCCGCTGGGGTCTGCCCCAGAGAAGCAGGAAACTGCCTTTAAGTGAAACGGCGGACGTTCTCAGCTTCATAAGGAAAGAAACAAACCGTATGCTGAGATAGTGTGCTCATGGCGAGTGACTCTTCTGTCCATAAAATGTGAAGAAAGCAAAAGAAACAAGCTAGTTTTGCTGTCACACCTCAAGCTGTAAAAGTTACGACCACACCGCTTAAGTGCTTAGTTAAGATGGAAAAAGCATTAAAGTTGTATAGTAAGATATTTTGGAAGGGGGGGGGCTTCACTTACATAATTTTTATTACAGCGTTTTGTTATAATTGTTCTATTTTATTGCTTACTGTTGTTAATCTCTTACTCTGCCTCATTTATAAATTAAACTTGATCATAGGTGTGTCTATACAGGAGAAAATATGGTATTTCTCTGGTTTGGTACCCTCCATACTTCCAGTTAATGCACTGAGGTCTTGTCAGGCCCCCTGAGATAAAGGGGCACTTCCCCTCCGAGGGAGTCGTGATGATGAAGGGCAGTGAGTCAGCGCTCACTGATAACGTGCACTGTATATATTACAGTTTGAAAAAAAAAAAAGAAGCAACTAACCTTTTTCCTAAAATTTTAACTTTTAAAAGCAACTTCTTGTCCCATAAGAAATATCAACGAAAACATTTAAAAATTTTGTTAAAGCAAAGAAACTGATGGCAGGGGGAGCTCTCAGCATCATTTCTTCCATCCTCTCATCTCCAAGAACAACAAAGTGCCCTCAGAGCCTCCGAGGTGAGCAGCCAGGGCCAGCTGCACATGACTCCCAACCTGAAATCCGACCGTAAGACGGTACCAAGCTACTTCCTAGTGGATCTGCTGCTGCTGAGTCACTTCAGTAGTGTCCAACTCTGTGCGGCCCCACAGACGGCAGCCCACCAGGCTCCCCCGTCCCTGGGATTCTCCAGGCAAGAACAATGGAGTGGGTTGCCATTTCCCTCTCCAGTGCATGAAAGTGAAAAGAGAAAGTGAAGTCGCTCAGTCGTGTCCGACTCTTCGCGACCCCATGGACTGCAGCCCACCAGGCTCCTCCATCCGTGGGATTTTCCAGGCAAGAGGACTGGAGTGGGGTGCCATTGCCTTTTCCTCCTAGTGGGTCGGGTAACCCCAAATACAGACTCCCCTGAAACACCCTGCATAGGAGACCACCGGTGACTCACTTTCGTTATCCATACCTCAGCTCTGAGCAGGCTGGGAAACCAAACGTTTATTTTGACAGGATGGGCCTCAGATCATGCCTGGAAAAGGAGTCGATGGAGGGATAATCAACAGAGCCGCCCTCCCGGGCTAATGAATGGAAGGCCTTGAGGAGTCGGGTGGCGGGGAGGGTGAAGCGTGCAGTGTTTGGGTGTTTTGCTGTTGTCCACTCGCTCCGTCGTGTCTGACTCTTTACGACCCTCTTTACAGCCTATGGGCTGTAGCCCGCCTGTCCTTCTCCAGGTCTCTAAAATGCAAGGGCGAGAAACGTTCAGTCTGATGGCTGACTCACTCACTTACACGCCGGGCGCTCCGAGTATGGTGAGCATCATGCTCTGTCGCTTTACTCACCAGCCCCCAAGCCCTCCACTCTGCTCTCCAAGGCAGGACAAGGCGCTGGGATCCAGTTGAGCCCTGGAAGGAATTCGAAGCAGGGTTTGAACTCAGACTTTCTGACTCCAAAGTCAGAATTCTCTCCTCTCTTCCAAGATAATCAGAAAGAGGAACCAAAGAATGTTTTGATTAAGTGGAAGGAGAAACAGTAGCAAAGTCAGGGGCCTCGTGAGGCAAACTGTTTTAAGAGTTATAGGGCGAGCTGAGCGGGTAAGGGGGTCGGGTGGAAAGAAAGAGAATTTGGACCAAAAAAGTAGAAGACCCAGGTCACTCCCCAACATTCCCTGAGAACTGAGGACCCAGAATCTAAAGCAGAGCAACAAAGAACTGACATAATTGCCAGGATGAAGCTTGGGCTGTGGGATTATCTTTCTGGTATTAAAAGAAGCTGATAAATTTCCACCCTCCCCTCCACTCCACAAGGATTATTACAAGAGCCGTTGGTAAGATCTGTTATTTCACAGAAAAATGGGTTTTTGAACATGTTAGTCAGATTGTCAGGCTAAATCTCTTGAGTGTATGGCTTGAACTTCTGTCGGGATGACGTTTTTATTCATTCAGGAAGCGTTTACTAAACACTTGCTAAGAATAGTGCACAATATATGGGGGAATGCCAGAAAAACTCAAAACTGTGCTCCCAAGGTCTTTGCAAGGTTGAGGAGATGACGGCACAGAGGTGAGTCAGAACACAGTGTGAGTGCCCCTGAATACACTGTCAGCAGAGCAGACCTGGGGCTCCGAAGAGAACGAGGCGGGGGAGGAGGTAGGTGTGAGCAGCAGCCCTTGGGGGCTTCCTGCAGGAGGAGGCGCTGGAGAGGCTGGGAGGGAGCCAGACCCTCCGGCGCGAGGAGGCCTCGTTTCCAGAATAAGATGTCCTATTCCCAGGTCAGGTGTGGCCGGGCCACCGGATCCTTAGGTGACAGCTGAGAGGTTAGGCTTTTAGGGGCAGCGGTGCAGAACGGCTGGCAGCTTCTACGTCATCCGACAGAGAAAGCCCCAGGTCCTGGCACGAGTGTGGGAACCAACCACAGTGTGAGTCTTGAGAGTTTAGTGGGCTGTCCGTAAAAAGAACTGCCATTCGGCTTACTTTCCTTGTCTCAGAACACAAGTCATTTTTAGAAAAGCTAGTGTCTGGTCTGTGAAGACTCTAAGGAACTTGGAATTAGGGTGGCTGGATTTAGAAGATAGAAATAGGATGCCAGCTAAGTTCAAATTTCAGATGGACAGGGAGTAACTGTTGGGTAGAAGCATGTCCCGAGAATCGTCAGGCATTCTGAGTTTTGCCTGGGACCCCCCCTTGGAAGGAGTGAGGAGGCGCCAGGCACTATTCTGGGACGGGTGGGATGATGCATTTTGTTTTCAGGAGTGCAGGGCACAGAGGCCAGCCATGCCCCCATGCCCACAGCAGCTGTGGGCCTGAAAAGGACTTTTTGTTCTTTCACATGTCCATCATATTTACAGCGACCTTGCATTTGAAGGAATCAAATACGTTTCAGAGTAAAGAGTATTTCTGTCATGGCAAGAAGCAATTATCTAATTCTGGCCTGGAGAATTTCATGGACCGAGGAGCCTGGTGGGCTACAGTCCACGGGGTTGCAAAGAGCCGAACGACTGAGCCACTCAGCACAATTATCCCATACATGTGAGTGTGTTTGATTTAAATCAAATATTTATGTATTGGTCTTTCTCAAAGGAGAAGCACACAGAAGGAAAGCTTTTTTTGCAGAGTCAGGATGCACAGCCCTGGAGGAGGTTCCATGAAGTCGCTGGTAAGTCCTGAGAGCCCTGGTCTGGGGGTTCTGGGTGGAATCACCCCTGTCCCAGAAGGACAGACAGCACGTCTCTCTCCTGCTGGAGCCCTCCAAGTCAGAAGCTCGAGCAGATGTCTTCTGACCCCGAATCAGCAGGGTGAGAGCAGAATTTACCAACAACCTCAGGACGCAGCGTTGAGAAGGAGGATCTCGGACTGGAGAATTAATTTTCTCTCCCTCCTGAGCAAAGCAGCTCTCCGCCTAAAGCCGAGAATCTTTCCAGAATGCAAGTCCTGAATGGAGACAGTCCAGTAAGCGCCGCGTGACCCTAATCACTCTGACCACGTTCTTCCACAGTTTGCAGTGGCCTACATCTAACAGAGGGGCCACGTGATGCGCTCCTCCGGAGAACAAGGCTGAAGCTCGGCCAGTGGACCCGCGTCCCCCGGGGAACCGGGGAACGCTGTCTTACAGAAACTAATCACAGCTGGAGGGCATAGGGGACTAAAACCTGTGTACTGGGTGTCAGCGTTTTAGGTGATATGATAACTAGGAACAGACCCCCGAGAAACAGAAGATCTGGCTGAGACAGAACACTTGTTTACTAAAACGTGATCTGCACAATTAGAACCTTGTAAAGCTTTCAAGCTGGAAATCTGGCAAAATTAGAAATTTCTCATGAGTTTTTATGTTTTCTAGTACATATCCCTCTTGGTCAGTCACAGTTAGAAAACGAAAAGCATCTGTCCATGATCCCAGAGGAATGTTTTTAAAGTAGCAGATTTTAAGAGAAAGCCCTGTAATTCTAATAAAAATAAGAAGCCTTCCTTTTCAGGCAGCTTTTGATTTTATGAGAGGAGTTTGTTTTTGTAATGTTTGTATAAGACCAGTTTGCTTTTTCCCAATATAGAATCAATACTGTATTTGCCTACAACTCTTAAGTCTTACTTTTTTTTAAACTGCCAATTGTTAAAACAAAGCATGTGTATAGAAGCTAAGGAAAGGTAATATCTACAAAATATTAGTTAATTTGGGTCTAAACAAAGATATTGGTAAGACTAGCACAAACATTGAACAAAGATCCAAGATGAATTAGACTCAAGATAATTTTTTTAAAAAATCATTAAGTGTCGAAGCACTGTGTCTCTCAGCATTAAAAACAACAGTAAAAATATTGATAAGAAATAGCTTTCAATGTTGTATACTTTGGAAACATTGGAATAAAATTGAAATAAAATATTCTTTAAAACAGAACTCTTAGAAAAAAATGAGAGGAACATCAATGGATTTCCTACATTGATATTCTGTGAAACACTTCCAAAAACATTAATAAGAGTATCACGTAGAGGTCCACAGCCCAACAATTTTAGGGGAAGCTCAGTGTCTTGTTTGAAATACTATTTTCATATTAAAGACTCTGATAAGTGCTGCAACCAAGAATCCTGTTTGATTGTATTTAATCCACCCTTAGAACTTACTTGCACCGTAGGACCCCATTTCTTCCTGCATACCTATCAACAACCTAAAGAATCTTTCTCAGGAAATACTAATTTGAGAAACAGTCCATGATTGGAAGAGATCAGGTTCCCTGCCTTTATCACCCAAACTTTCAAAAGGACATGAACAGCTATTGAAAAACATTCATTGAGATAATAACTCATGCAGTTAGTCAAAAGCATGCCATCTATTTTTTTCACAGCATTGGTCATATTCCAGCCTCCTGGTCTCCCAGCGCTTGGGACAGCCGCTCCCGTCCCCCCATGCCTCCCCCTCAGCCCTCTCCCCCCAGCCCTCTCCCCTGCCTCCCGCTGCCCCACCTCCATTTCCAATGGAAATCTGGTCCCCAGAACTTCCAGCAGGGGGCTCTGTCTGCTAATGCTGACATGAAGGCCTTGAAGCTGGTTCAAGGTTAAGCGGGCTCAACAGCTAGCAAGCTATAAATGTCATTCTGGCGTTTAGGACACAGCATTACAAAAGTATGATCATGGTTCAAGAATGTTGCCAAGAGAGAAATCTGTGCTCAGAATTTTATTATTAGGTTTCATCATGTGTCCATTTTCAAATACAGTTAAGAGAGTCCAAAGAGGAAATGACAAAAACCAAAGGAGTACTTTTTATAAAATAAAAATCAAGTTACGACTGATACTGAAAAAAAAATTTTAAAGACTTAAAAATTTCCCTGCATGGTTGGCAACTCAAGGCTGCCAATTTTCTACCAAAAATAGTACAAGAAAACTGAAATGTGAAAGTACAGTTGAAAGTGAATGGCAATAAATTACTTCTACTGAGATGAAGGACAGACACAATTCTTCAAGAATGACCTCCCCAAAGGAAGGAAGCACCAGATTTGGCAAAGTGTCCAAAGTGTCTATTGGCGAAGTTCATGTCTATAATCTGGATTTTTTTTTTTCTCTTAAACTTCTTTTCCACAGTCCCCTATACACTCCCTGCCCCCCCCACCACACACACACACACAAAGAGTATTTCAAATATTCATAAATTGGGTTGTAAAGAGAGAAAAATATTTCGTTCAAAGGGAAAGCAATGCCGCTTTAGCCAGAAGAGTTGGAAAGGTGCCCAACAAGAAGGTCGAAGATGCAAATAGACAACAGACGCAACGCGCACCCACAACACTGCACTTTTGCTTTAGTCCCAGGAGAGGGTGGCTGCTTGGAGGGGGCCTGGTTCCCGCTGGGAAAGAAACCTGCCGCACGACAGGTGCAAGTGGCTAATGAATTATGGCACTTGCAGGAGACTGGAACAATTCACTCCCGCCCGAGCCTCGGGAGAGTTTGTATGTAATACACCCACACCACACAAAACGTCTCACCAGTAAACCAGGCCAAACCTTTGCCATTTTTTTATTGAAATGCCAAGCCCAGCTCTATACATCAGCCAGACGTGAAACCAGGGCCCGGCACTCTCATTGCCCCACAATCGTGCCTACAGGACTGTGAGAATGTGACCACTTTTATCCAATGCTTTGATCTCATTAGAAGTCAGCCTTATGCAAAGATGTTGTTCCCATGTACTCTGTCCTTGCACGTACTGTTTATTTCATCCCAGAAAAGAGACTGTTGCAATGCTTGCAAGGTGTACCCTATAAACTGTGTGCAGGGGGCAGACTTGGGGAAAACACAGGATGATATAAGTAGACGATAACAAAAAGACCTTTGACTTTCACTGGGAAGTGTGACCACAGAGCAGAGAGAGCCTATGCTCTGGGAATTCCTCACCGAGCAAGCTCTTCGGGACACACGGCGGCTGCTTCTAGCTGCCAACAGTGAGGATCCAGGTGGGATAGCACATAGTCTGGCGGGAGCGGGGAGACAGGCCACAGAGCTCGTCAGAAGCCCCTGCCTGAACTCCCCAGGCCCAGGCCCCACCCAGTCCAGCCTGTAGGGCTCAGGAAACTAAATCCGAGTCCCTAGAGCTTGTGTCTAAGAGTTAGTGGCAAATAAACGCTGAAAGCAAACAGTTCCACATAATCAGACCAACACGGAGTTTTCAAAGCAAGTGTCCTAAAATTATCAGTAGAAACAGATATTCTGGCAAATATTTAAATGACTAACTCAGGGAATAAAGGTGTGATTTGTAGAACCGGCCAGTATCTGTGGTATAAATTCTTTCATCATGGCCAATTTCAAGTCACCATATGAGACCACTGGATACAGAGTTGGGAAGAAATACATGTAAATGACCCTTGAGCTTGGTTCTCTGTGTAATCCTACCGGCCCAGAGCAGGTAGGTTAAGGCAGGCTGAGGTGCCCTGGCACCTCCAGACTACAAGCCCAGGAAACTTGCTTAAAACACAAAAATAATTTGGTTCAGGAATCTTTGGTCCAGTGCTGGAATGGCTTCTCTTTATCCTAAATTAGAATTTGTTTAAAACAGATCTTGAAACAGCCTCTTGGTGTTTGTTGAACCCCATAAGCAAAACTATGTTATGTTTAAAAAGTAGTCTTAAATATCTTAAAAGTAACTTTTTCAAAGCAACTTTTCCATACCCTCTCATTGAGTCTTTGTCAGAGAGAAAGGCCCTTCCTGATAGCACTATTTAGAAATATGAAAAAGATATGGGCCATACATTTATAGCTGTTCATTATTTTGTCATAATTTGGATGATGAATTTTCAAGTCATTTTTTTTTTTTTTTGCCCCCCTCTTCAGCCTTGCTCCCAGAGTTTCCTGTAACGTCACCTTTTCCCCTGTGATGTGTTCCGGAGGATCAGAACGTTTACAGACTAAAAGACCAGGAGACGCGAGCATGGAGTAGTTGGATGTTGGGGGCAGGGCAAGAAGAACCGGAAGATCCACCGGAAGACTTCAACAAGCCCCGCCCACTCGCCAGAAGCGATGGCCTCCTCTAAATTGTCTACTTGCGTCCGTAAGGCTTCTGTCGTCTCATGTCTTACTGCCAAGTAAAAATGAAATTTCTTCTCATGTTCCCCAAGCCATCAAGCTCTTACGTGGCCCTGTGAACTTCCAAGCATTTGTATTTCTTATGGCCTCTATGTGATTAAACATGTGGCCTACCAAATATTGTAGAAGAGGGCAAAAAGAAAGATACCCTATGAAGAAAAATACCCATGTCTCTAAAGTATAATATCACACAATTGGTTTGGGCCAGTAAGATCTGGATACAATACTTTTTTCTCTTTTCAGTTTTAATCTGCAGTCATTAATGACATGAAAATGTACAAAGTCACCTCCAAACAAGGAGCATCTTAGATAAAGGAAGTTGAAAACATTTCCGATTCTCAGCTCATCATCTCACTATTCATGTTATTTCTGGGTTAATTTCTTGACTCCAAAGAATAGAGTGAATGAAACTAATTCAGTTGTTTTCATCTTTTGTGCCTCTGAGGCTGGCTTATGCTCTTGAACACATTTTGTGCTCAGAAAAAAATCTCTAGGGTTGCAAATGTTCTGAACATGCTGAAGTGATGCATCCTTCTTTTTTTTTTTCAATTTAACTGTAAGGAACTGATACAGACCAATTTTATGAATTTTTAACAATGTCATTTAGAACAAAATATAAATGTGATAGAGATAAAAAGATTTTGCATAATCAATGTGCTATACTCAGTAACTCCAAGAGAATGGAAAATCGGTTGTAAAAAAGGGCAAGATGAATTCTATAAAAATAACAAACAAAGCCTGTAACAATCTAAGCACTGAGGAATTAGTGAGGGTAATTAAATATTATGAACATTTTCAAAGGAAACAAACGAATGAAACAAATCAGGAGCTAAAAAAAAAACTAGACACCCATTTAAAGGGAAACTGTGCAACTCAATAATTAGATGAGTGTCTTTGGGAAACATTTTTCTTTGGCTTCTTATTCATTCTAACAAAAATTTGAAACAACAGTAAAAACACAAATGACAGGTGCTCCAAAGGAGTCCGACTATACCATTGTAGCTATAAAATTCTCCAATCACCTGCAAAAACATTAAGGAAAAATTAAACAAAAAAGAGACACCAAGAGGCTAGTGATCACCGTGTTGCTTCTGTCGGGAGCAACCATGGATGGACAGAGACAGGACGTGTGGAGGGGAGCTCTCTCAGGAGTTAGCTGTGACCACAGTTCCTCTCAGGATTCACACTTAAAAAAATAAATCCAAGACAAGAAGCTTTGCCCCAACACCTTTTGTCTCTTTTATTAAGTGTATAGAGCAACATCTTCAAAGACTCTTTAGGAGACAAACCCACTCCAACGAAGTACGTATCACTGACCATACGTGCCAAAAGAAGCTGAATCTGTAGCATGCTTCAGTTTGTCAAACACTTTTGAATGCCTGGCAGTTTATGCAAATGCAATTTGTTAAACAATTCTGAAGGGGAAATAAAAAAACAAGCTCCTCCTGTCAAGCTAATAGCCTACGATGCTTCACATTACTGAAAGCTGCAAACCCACCGCAAGATCTTGAAATTCAACTAAACCAAAAACAGGATGAAAAGATTACTAATAACATCCATGTGGTGTGTGTGGAGGGTGGGTATTGGGACTTGAGGACAGGTGGAACAATCAGAGTGACCATGGTAAAACGGGGGTAAAATTTAGCCTGGGTTCACTTCACACCAGTTGAAACTCTAAGGTGGATAAGTGCTCTCTCTGAGTCACAGCTGGGAAACCAGCCAATGCAGAAGAGTCTGCATGAAGTTGAGGGTTAAATGTGACCACATATGACCTCAGAATAATGTCTACATACCATGCTTCCAACTCAGCACTGTGAGGAATTACAGAAATGGTGGAGGACCAAAGCTTTCCTTTTCTTTGCTGGTAGAAGGGAGTTTATGTTTGTGTGTGGTGTCGGGGGAGGCATTTGGAAAAAAAAAAAGGCTAGGTTACAAGGATCCCATCTCCTGGAGTCAATTGGTACTATATATATATATATACATATATATATATAGTACTATATATATAGTACATATATATAGTACTCCAAACCCACCCCCAGACTCAAGCACTATGCCCTTCCAACCCCCTTGCATTCTGTCATTTTTCTGAAATAGACCCTCTGATCATGCTACTTTCCCACAGAAAACCTCAGATGACTTCACATTCAGCCTGCAGAAATAAATATAATGACAAGGTATTTGGACAGCAAGGAGATCAAACCAGTCAATCCTAAGGAAATCAACCCTGAATATTCATTGGAAAAACTGAAGCTGAAGCTCCATTACTTTGGCCACCTGATGTGAAGAGCCGGCTCATTGGAAAATACCCTGATGTTGAGAAAGACTGAAGGCAAAAAGAGAAGGGGATGACAGAGCATGAGATGGTTGGATGGCATCACCGACTCAATGGACATGAATTTGAGCAAATTCTGGGAGATAGTGGGGGACAGAGGAGCCAGGCAGGCTACAGTCCATGGGGTCACAGAGTTGGACATGACTCAGTGACTGAACAATGACGAAAAGTATTTTACCAACTGGCCACATCCCAGGGTAGACGCCATGCACCCACCCTTATCACTAGCTCATTCCATCTCCTTGGAAAACTCTCCTACACCTTCTCTATAAAGCTAACTAACCATCTTCCATTTGTTACTTCCAAGTGTCACCTCCTCAATTTGGTGCCTCCAGGAAAATTAATTCTCACTCTTCCTTGTTTCAGGAGCATTTTATTTGTACATTCAGTTCAGTTGTTGTCTGACTCTTTGCAACCCCATGGACTGCAGCACGCCAGGATTCCCTGTTCTTTACCATCTCCCGGAGCTTGCTCAAGCTCATGTCCATTAAGTCAGTAATGCTCCCTAACCATCTCATCCTCTGCTGCCCCCTTCTCCTCATGCCCTCAATCTTTCCCAGCACCAGGGTCTTTTCTAATGAATCAGCTCATCACATCAGGTGGCCAAAGTGTTGGAGCTTCAGCTTCAGCATCAATCCTTCCAATGAATATTAAGAACTGATTTCCTTTGTGATGGACTGGTTGGATCTCCTTGCAGTCCAAGGGACTCTCAAGAGTTTTCTCCAACACCACAGTTCAAAAGCACCAATTCTTTGGTGCTCAGCTTTCTTTATGGTCCAACTCTCACATCCATACATGACCAGTGGAAAAACCGTAGCTTTGAGTATAGAGATCTTTGTTGGGCAAAGTAATGTCTCTGCTTTTTAATATGCTGTCTAGGTTTGTTATAGCTTTTCTTCCAAGGAGCAAGAATCTTTGAATTTCATGTACAGACTTTAGAAGCTGTCATACCACAATAAAGTTTAGAATATATTACATTAATATTATTTCTATTATGCGTCTATCTCCAGTTAGATCAGGGTCCCGCAAGGGCAGGGGGAAGTTATTCTTTGTTCTTAGACTCAGCAGCCTACTGGCAGTGAGCACTCACTCAGTGATTATTAGTTGAATAAATAGAGTTTTACAGATTTACAACTTTTATTATTTAAAATTAGTGATTTTCCATTTTGCAGGCTTAAAAATACAGATAAACCACTTAGAATCACCCAGGGAGTGAGCAGTCATTCCAGTCAGTGATAGACCCAAAGACATTCAATATTTTTTCAAAGGGTCTCCGATACTCAACTTCCCTTCTGTAAGCAGGATAATACATCAACTAGATTTGCATTAGGAAAAGTTTTATTTGCAAAATTCATGACACTGTCATTGTTGTTGGGCTCATTTTTTACACGAGAAAGCATTAGTACAGAAAAAGCTAGACTAATTTACAGAGCTTTCTTGGTGAATTCACCACCGAACCACAGCTAAGAGCCAAGATTTACTGAACTCTCAAGTTAATCTGAGTCCACTGAACCATTCTGTGGTTCAGCCAAGGTAGACCCAAAGAGGAAGGATAGGGGTTGAAACAGCACCCTCTCTGCTACCGGCCCCTGACAGTAGGGCATAGCTGTAATCTAGCACTGCTCTGTAGGGTGAAGAGTGAACCATGGCCATTTCATGTTCTCCCTGTATCTCTGGCTGGTTTGAAGTAAGCCCATCACAACTGATCATCATGGCGCCATCTTTGGACCTGAGCTAGAGCAAAGCCAATGGGTAGAACATGAAACCCATTGAGGTCTAACCTCCTTTGTAAAACTCTACTTAGTTCCAATTCATAAAGATCCTTCCTGAGCCCTAGATGCCTGGAAAATTACATTTTACAGGGTAAAAAGTAAAACTTGCCAAGTTATGCATTGAATGTGACAACCTTCAGTACATTTGGATGCTTCTAAGAAATGTTTCCTAAATTACATTTGGATTTTCTGCATGCTAAGGGAAGCAATTTGCATGTCATCAACAGATACAGGAAAATTCCAAGCTGTGTTAGGAAAACTTTATAAACATAAATATTCAGTCTGCCAAATTTCATGCCTAGGTATCAGAGAAATAGCAGCTCCCTCTTGATTCTGTATTTACGTTGTCGACCAAATCAGTGATGAGTACGGTGCTTTCATTAAAGGGGGGGATGGAAACAGTAGGCAGATTGGGGAACTCATAAATAATCACATGAGAAAAAAGGGGGGAAAGTGTATAAGGATACCTCTGTTGTTGCTCTTTAGCCACTAAGTCCTGTCCGACACTTGCAACCTCATGGACTATAGCCCACCAGGCTCCTCCATCCTGACCCAGGGATCAAACCTGTGTTTCCTGAATTGGCAGGTGAATTCTTTACCACTGAGCCACCAGGGAAGCCCATAAGGATACCTTAACTGATGTGAAATCAGTTCTCTTTTAAGTTTGATGTCCCATAGAACATAGAACATCAGTGCCAAGTAAATGCATGCATACATATGCCCTTGGCATAAAGTCCTGCGTCTAAGATGATGTAATTGTGGAACTTGGATCAACTCAAAAATTCTGAGTCTGGCTCCTAATTTACAAAATAAGAATTGTAGTGTCTTTAGAAAATAAACTTATTGTTACCAAGGGGGATTGCGGGGGAGGGAGGGAGACAGACAGATAAATTGGGGGTTTGGGATTAGCATACACACACTACAATATATAAGACAGGTAAATAACCAGGACCTACTGTATAGCACAGGGAACTATAATTAGTATCTTGTGATAATCTATAGGAAAAGAATATGAATACATATATACGTATAACTGAATCACTTTGCCATATACTGGAAACTAACACAACATTGTAAATCAACTATACTCCAATTAAAAAATCCTTAACAATTGCAAAAAAGAATAGGCACTTCCCTGGAGGTCCAGTGGTTAAGACTCTTGAGTTTCCACTGCAGGGAGCTTGGACTTGATCCCTGGTTGGGGAACAAAGATCCCACAGGTCATAAGACATGGCCAAAAGAAATTTTTAAAGTTTTTTTTAGAAAAAAAAAAAAAAGAATAGTAACTGGTGATGTCTTCCTCATGGAACTACTGTGAATATTAAAATAAATATGTACATGAAAATCTCTTATAACTAGGAAAAGCTTTTAACAGACAGGCAATAGAAACAACAGCAAGATACATGTCATGAAGCCTAAAATGTGAAAACCTAGTGAGATACAGATAAACATAATGGTATAAATGATCCATTTTAAGTGTATATTTTTTAACATTGCAACATTTTCTAATTCTTGAATGAGGATTCCATTTGTAGAAAGAAAACTAGGTTATTGATGTGCACAAAATAACCCTCCTGATTACTTCATACCTGTCCTCATCTGGCAAGCTCCCCTGAATCTCCAACCAACTCAGATCTTTGTGTCCTGATGGGGCCTCATCCCAGCCTCCTCTCCCCTCTTGGCGACTTTCAGAAGCCTCACTACAGAGCACTGCGGGGAAGACAGGACCTTCCCACCAGAGTTCAAGAGCAGCGCTCAAGAAAGGCGCTTCTGGAAGAGGTGCACCGTTTGCTGGTCCCCGAGCCTGTTTTCTGTCTGATCTCACTTTCCTATTTTTCCCTCCCACCTTCATATTTTTATCCCAGCTTTGGGTGAACTTATTTCGTCACCTCCTGCGTGCTGTCGGCTCCCCTCACCAGCGCTTTCCTTCTTCTGGGGTCTCTCCCGTCCTCTTCCTGCAGCCCGCTCTCTTTCTCCCCTTTCTGCCTTCGCCTTCTTCCAGGCACGGTGCCAAGGGCGACAGACTGTTAGTGGCCCACGGGATGTTTTAGCTTCTTTCAGAACCAGAAGAGAAAGGGAATTTTTAGGTCAAATGAACTTCTTTATACAGACGGTCATAGAATAGACATTCTTAGTACATTCTTTATGTGAAAGAAAGAACCACGGACAATGGTCTCTAGGGCATACAGAAGCTGTACTGAGCCTCTGTCTTCTCCCTCTACTACAGCTTATCAACACTTTGACGTGACTTTTAGAGTAAAATCCATTTCATCATTTTTCAAGGTTTTCCCAAGAATAAGGTCAGTAGTGGACTGCTTTGGGTTCCCATAGCACTTTGAGCGTATCTATCCCTGATTGCAATTATTACCTGAGCATCATTGATCTTTTCAGGGGAATATGAGCCCCGGGAAAGCTTGGACCTATTTACCTTTGCAGGGGATTAATCAGTGTTTCATATCCTACCCGACTGGCAAGTGAAGTGGGAAGTCATCAGTGATTTACAGGGCTTCCCTGGAGGCTCAGACAGTGAAGAATCTGGCTGCAGTGTGGGAGACTGAGGTTCAATCCCTGGGTCAGGAAGATCCCCTGGAGAGTGGAATGGTTACCCACTCCAGTATTCTTGCCTGGAGAAGCCCACGGACAGAGGAGCCTGGCGGGCTACAGTCCATGGGGTCACAAAGAGTCGGACACGACCGACCACACACACACACACACACACACAGTGACTCACACTGCACCCACTGGCACTTCTCTGTCACTAAAATGCACACTCGTCACCTGCCATACAAACGGGGCAGGAAGCCCCACGAGGAGCGGGAGGTTACCGCCGTGTCAGGACTTTAGCGGGTGGAGGTGAAACGTGCTTATGGTGAAGAGGCGAAATGCCCAGGGTCTGCTCTAGGTGTGGCCCCTGGAATCTGCTCATGTCACACACCCCTTTGCCAACAGAAGCTTCCACTGACAGAGTCTGGGCGGCCAGTAGCACACAAGTGAATACCTATTTACACACCTGACAGGCCAGTCCATCACCCATACGCCCTGAAGTCTGGTTGGGCGAGGCAGCAGAATTCCCAGGTGGAGGTGGAGAAAGACCCTGGGATACCATTGCACTTGCAGGATCTTCGAGTCGATGGAAAGGTGGCCTTAGATCAGAGGGAGGGGTGCTTACAATCTGAGGGTGGAATCGAGAGGAAAAGTAAGAGACTACAGATTCACATTTCCAACGCTTTCGTGGTTTACACGGGCCCCTTTTACAAGGCCAGAGAAATATCTCTTCATTTCACGTTATTGCAGCTTGACACAGTTTCAAAGCACCACATGTACTTCTGAATTGGATAACGCACAAAGACAGGGTGTATGATGTCACGCTGAAAAGAATCCTAAATCATGATTTACAACTCTTGAACTTCAGCTAATGTCTTGGTAGGTGGATAATTCAAAACCTCCCAGTGAAAGACCAAGGCGGCGCTAAATAAGGACCCGTGTGAGGATGTGTCGGCCAGAGAAAACAGTTGCGACTTAACAAATTCGACCTGGGGAAGAAAAGAAAGTGCTGTTTTCCCTCTAGAAATTTCAGTTCTCCCGTGTCTCTTGTGACTGTAAAACTGTATTTATTTACAAAGCCCTGGGGAGGACTGCCTGGGCTGAGCGGTAGCTGGATAAGATGCTACTGGAGGAGACTAAAATTGACCCAAAGAGTCGCCCAAACCCAAGGCCTCAAAGCGCTGAGCCACTAAGCTACTCCAATACCAGGGCCTCCATCTGGGGGTGAAATCCCCGAGCCCTGGCTGCAGTGGCCAGCCTGATCCCCCAAGTCATCCAGCACTCAAATTGTGGGCATGCGTGCTCAATCGCTTCAGTCATGTCCTACTCTTTGTGACCCCATGGACTGTAGCCCACCAGGCTCCTCTGTGCATGGGATTCTCCAGGCAAGAATACTGGAGTGGGCTGCCATGCCCTTCTCCAGAGGATCTTCCTGACCCAGGGATCAAACGTGTGTCTCTTACATCTCCTTCATTGGCAGGTGGGTTCTTTACCACTAGTGCCACCTAGGAATCCCCAAGTTATGAGACCTGACCTTAAAGCACAAGGAGTGTGATTGTGCCCTAACAAGCTTGAAGGTCAACACAAGAAAGAGCGAAAATGAAGTACCTAATCTTCCTCTCCTGGGCTTCCCTGGTGCCTCAGCCAGTGATGAACCCGCCTGCAGGAGACATAGGTGACATGGGTTTGATTCCTGGATCAGGAAGATCCCCTGGAGGAGGAAATGACAACCCACTCCAGTATTCGCGCCTGAAAAAAATCCCATGGACAGAGAAGCCTGGCAGGCTACAGTCCATGGGGTTGCAAAGGTCAGACACGACTGGGAGACTAAGCAATGTTCTTCTTCTACTTACCAAAAATCTGAAAGCAAGATTCTTTCCTTTATTTAGCGGACTCCCACCTGAGAGCACTTGGGTGGGAGGAAATAAATGTGCTCAGCACAGTCAGTGTGGGCTCCATCATCCTCAGGAAGCCTTGCTAGGGGAGACATGGAGAAGGCAAGTGTATAGAGGCCCTCAGTGATCGAACGAACCCCATCTATGGTCCAGAGGTGGGCACCCACAGCTGTTCCCCAGGGAGGCCTTTGCTCCTTCACTATTTCCCTTGTCTTCTGGGCCCCTGGCTCGCTGGGGTTGGGAAAGCCTGGTCTGACTTCTTTTGCTTTTTCAGTTCACCCAGGAACTCACCCAGGGTTCCTTCCAGGCCCCGG
The DNA here is from genome assembly GCF_019320065.1 of Cervus canadensis. NCBI lineage: Eukaryota > Metazoa > Chordata > Mammalia > Artiodactyla > Cervidae > Cervus > Cervus canadensis. The sequence goes on along the minus strand of NC_057418.1, from coordinate 33,886,408 downwards.
GGAGCCCCACAGGAGGACTCTGTAATGACCTGCTGCATAGACGTAAATTAAAGGTGACCTGGTGCCCCAGTGCGTCCTCTAATCAAGCTAAAGATTTAAATTTGGAAGTTGAACTTTTCCCTCTCTACTAAACCTTTAATTTCATAGGCTGGGTCAAGAGAAAACAAAACCCACAGGCATCGCTGAGAGAACTAACCCAACTGTTCCATCCGTGATGGTCACATTGAAAAGATGCCGTCAGACAACTGGTGTTTTCTTTTCTCTCAGACATGTTTTCAAAACTCGCTTAACTCACTTTTTATGATTAGCATAGAAATGAAATGAAAACTCATCTGTGCAATTTAATTAGTTCTAATGACAATTTGATTATTATTATTGCTTAGCTCTGAACAAGAAAAATTCCTGGAGTTTTGAGGTTATAAGGCATTGGGTTTAATACATAATGACCAAAAAACACTTTCAGGATATAAGCCTCAAAAATATTACATGAAGAGAAGAGCTCTTGCACTGTAACTAAAACAAAGGACTTCTTCCAACCTGCCAGACTACTAGTAAGAAAATGTGGGCCGTGGTTTTCACACTCACCGAGAAATAAAGCTGACATGCGACTGGTAGGGAGCACGGGGCATCTTGACCCTTAAGAATGCGTCCGGTTCCTCTGTGTTTTCTGGTCCCTCACTGATGGCTCCTGGCAGGCTGCCCTCCACCCACCAACGTCTAGAAAGTCTTCACCAAGGACGACAATTTGTATCTGCCCTTGAGACAGGGACGATATCCCTGCTGTCTGATGTCACTGGCGTGGTGCCACCCAGACCACAAACGCATGCAGCAGGTGGGCTGGGGAGCAATGCAATGAGTGTAGAAGACTTCAGAGTACCTTGGAGGCAAGGCCGGGGGGCTTCCCTGGTGGCTCAGACCGTAAAAGAGTCTGCCTGCAGTGTAGGAGACCCAGATTCGATCCCTGGGCCAGGAAGATTCCCTGGAGAAGGAAATGGCAACACACTCCAGTATTCTTGCCTGGAAAATCCCATGGATGGAGGAGTCTATCAGGCTACAGTCCATGGAGTCGCAAAGAGTCAGACACGACTGAGCGATTTCACTTTCTTTCTTTTCTTTGGACTGCAAGGAGATCAAACCAGTCCATGCTAAAGAAAATCAACCTGAATATTCACTGGACTGATGCTGAAGCTGATGCTCCAATACTTTGATGTGAAGAGCCGACTCATTGGAAAAGGCCCTGACGCTGGGAGGAGAAGTGGGTGACAGAGGATGAGATGGTTGGATGGCATCATCGACTCAGTGGGCATGAGTCTGAGCAAACTCCAGAGACGGTGGAGGACAGAGGGGCGTGGCGTGCTGCAGACTACGGGGTCGCAAAGAGTTGGACGCAACTTGGGTGACTGAACAACAACAAACTGAGTTTGCGTGAGGCCCCCCTGAAAGGAAGTTGGGCCAGGGCCCCCTCTTTCCCAAACTGCCCCAGCCTGCAGCGAGGAAGCAAGGTAGGCTCCGATTTTACATCATACACATGGCTGCTTCAATCTTCGAAGGCGTTCAGTAAGAATTTCAGAAGCAGAGAGCTAGTTTAGCAAAGTATTTCACAGTGCAAAGATGCAAGCCTACAACCTTACAAGTTTAACACATGTTAGAGACTTTCCAGGTGGTCCAGTAGTTCAGACTTCCCCTTCCAATGTAAGGGCTTGTGGGTTGGATCCCTGGCTGAGGAGTTTAGATATTCCCACACACCTTGCGGCTACCCCAGACTTAAGTCAGAAGCAGTATTGTAACAAGGGCTTTCCCAGTGGTTCAGCAGTGAAGAATCCACCTGCGATGCAGGAGCCGCAGGAGACGCGGGTTCAATCCCTGGGTCAGGAAGATCCCCTGGAGGAGGAAATGGAAACCCACTCCTGTATTCTTGCCTGGAGATTCCCATGGACAGAGGAGCCTGGCAGACTTTACAGCCCATGGGGTCACAAAGAGTCGAAGATGACTGAAGCGACTTAACACGCACGCACTATTGTAACGAATTCAATAAAGACTTTAAAAAAATGTCCACATCAAAAATAAAAAAATATTTAAAATAAATAAATAAAACATTTTACTGGCAAGAGAGTGTATTTATCTTTAAATAAATTTTTTTAAAAAAGCATTTTTTTTTTTAAATGGGAAGAGAGTATTTGCCCTTAGAATTTTCCTAAGGGCATGTAATCTCTGATTTTGAAATTTTTCAAATGTGGGGAAAGTACAAAATCACTTAAATTCAGCAATTCTGACAGGAAGCTGAAAATCTTACTTTTGATAAGCAGATTAGCTTGTTAGAGACTATTACAGCTATTCCTATTCCCCTTAATAAGCTCCACAGTTTATAGATGTTAGCCGACCTCCATTAGCACCAAAGGTTACCTGTCCTTTTTCTAGAAAAGGTAAAAACATCCTGTTACTTGTTTTAAATTCTTAACAACAGGACAACAGAGGTCCCAAACCTTGCTTTTCTGTGGTACCCTAATGAACTCTAACTGGAAAATGAGAAAGCAATAGAAATCCCAGGCTTTGGGGTTGTTTTTTTTTTTTTTTTTCAATTTTCCCCTTGCACCGAGGCATTAATCCTTGAAGAATAGAAAGTAGGCTTGCCAATAACCCAGCAGAGAAGGGTCCTGGGAGTGAGAGAAGGAAGGAAACTCATAATTGTGGGAGAAGGCCCTCCCGCTCCCCAGAAACCGCTATTGAATCCTCTGGGCCCTCCCTGGAAGCCACCGAGCAGCATTGGTATTCAAATTAGCCTGCCAGTCTCAGCCTGACATGGCTCTTGGTGGCCTGTCAGTACAGGGCTGGAAGAAAAGGGACCCAATCTCAGATCCGGGGAGATCCAGCCAGAGTGCCAATCTGCCAGCAATGTATGTCATGGGCCTGTAAAGCAAGCTGCCTTGAGGTGGGAAGCATTTTCTTCGCCACAGTCTGTATTTTTATTAAAACAAAAATAACCAGAAGACAATGCATCTCCAGCAGAGACTTAGAAAGAAAAAGGAAGGGGCTGCAGAATCAAGCTACCCATTCAGCTCGGCACTGGTTTCTATGGGAACAAGAGCCGCTTTGTGTGGCTTGAGAAAGTCCCCGCTCCCCCTGCCCAATGCGCGGGTGCCAATACCCCGGGACTATACTTGTGTGGCCAACTTTCCTTCTGTATTGCTCGCTTCCCCCGCCCCCACGGGTCCCCAGCAACAACACCCATCGCCCCAGAAACGAAAAGAAAAGAAGAGTTCAGTGCATCTGAGCTGAATTGAATCGCTAAGCACAAAAGTGGCCAAGATACCGGGAGCCAGGGTTCGGCCCAAAGGACTGCGGCCACCATGGGGTTTCTGGCCTCACGTTCCAACCCTTCTTCAAGCAGGTTGTGACCACTACTTCTTAACTCTTTTCATGCATAGCACACACATTTTGGATCCATCTTAAATTAAGTTCTCCATGCATAAAATGCTGTGGGCACATTGGAAAAGTCATACTAGTGGAAACCCAAATGGAAAGTGGTCAGAGAAGCATCATTTAAAGCAAACTTCATGCAGGAAAATCTCCATGTTCCCTGTTTGTGTGCAGGCACATGTGTGTATGGGGATGAGGGAGACAGGAACTTTTAAAAGGTCCTCCCTGCCTACCTTGGATGAGGGAGGTGGAGGAGAGCTCCGACTGTGAGGCCACAGAAAACCCAAAGTTCATCTTCTCTATTTGACTGAATATCTTTAATTTGGCACCTTTTTCTTATTCATTTTGACTTTTAAATTAAAAAGGGAAATATTTATGAATCTATTACTCAGAAGCTGCCATGCAAAACATTTTAGCACATAAATCCTTATCATTTTAGTGTCAGGACTTTTTCTTTTTTTAAAGGAAAAGCATATTTCTTAACTTTGTTCATAAATCACCACCAAAATATTTCGTGCTTCAAGCTCCTTAGCTTTCAAAGACACTCTTTCCTTTAAAAAGCTTTACAGGGTTGTTCAAAGTCTACCTCTGGCAAAGCCCAGTGCTATTCCCAGCAAACTTCAGATTCAAAGACATTTGTGTTTGTTTGTAAGTATTCATTGAGAAGATCTGCAATTCATTTTCTTTCGCAAGATGAAATGTCAATTTTCATCACTTAGATTCAAACTCCGAAGGAAAAAGAAAAAAAAGTTTAACCTATTTATGTACAACGGAGTTGTAGTCTTGCAGTTTTGAAAGGTATCTTGGGATATAGGGCATGAAAAGAGTTATTAAAGATTGAGGGCCATTGTAAGCCTTAGTGAATAAGAGCTATGATTTGTTCATAAAAGCCAGAATTCATCCTCAAATCCATCTCTTTCCTCACTCACCTTCCTCATGAATAGAACACCACTTTCTCACAAAGATGTTAGGACATTGGCAATCTGTATGGACTTTCTACATTCTCACAACTTGCTTATTGTGTCCTCTTCCACAGAATTGTGCAGGATTCACCTAAAATATTATTTCTCAAAATGTGAAGTAGACCAAAACTCCTGTGTGGGTTGATTTACCTCCCAGGGTCACAGTTCACTCATACCCTCGTTTCTCTTGTTTACTTTTTTCTTCTCTTATTTCCGTTTCTCTTTTATTTTTCTCTTCTTTTATTTCTGTAAGAACCTTCCCAGCATGAAGCATTCTAGGTCAGGATACCCTGAAGGCTAGCCATCACTTTATCAATAATCAGTGAAGTTTCTGCTCAATCCCTACGTCCATGGGACATTCACAACCATTTCCACCATTCTACAATCCTGAGTATTTTTCAAGACTCTAATCCAGAACACGAAACATGACGTCACCCACCTGCTTTCCCTACATCATACTCCCCTTGACTTTGTCCCTACAGATGTTGATTGGCGAGACAGGTGTGACTAGTGAGCCATAATGGAAATTCCATTCTAGTGGAGGAAGGCAGGTCAACACAGAATAACATGGTTGTTTGTGGGAAGGTGATGTTTTTACACAAGGGCCTGGGAAGGATAACCCCTCTTCCTTCTACTCTGAAGGAAAAAAGCCCCCCCCCCCCAGCTTTAATTACCCTAATGTTCTGGGCAGGGGCTTTACCTGGCTCAGTCGTAAAGAATCTGCCTACCAATGTGGGAAATGTGGGCTTGATCCCTGGGTCAGGAAGATCCCCTGGAGAAGGAAATGGCAACCCACTCCAGTATTCTTGCCTGGAGAATCCCATGGACAGAGGAGCCTGGCGGGCTACATACAGTCCACGGGGTCACGAAGAGTCGGACACAACTTAGCAACTAAACAACAACAAAGTGTTCTGGACCCCTCCCTTTCTTATCCCTCAAGAACCAGCATCCTTCTTTACATCAAGGCCAGCTCCCCAGCTCCAGCCACTTCTCTGCACTGGCTCCATTCTGCCTGCAACATGAGTAGATCTCCAAAAGTCCTGAAAAAGTTCTCACCAGGCTTTACTGCATCTTCTATTTACTTTCTCTAATCGCCACCACAGTCTTACAAAGAAAGGCCATTGTTGTTGTTCAGTCACTAAGTCATGTCCTACTCTTTGCAATGCCATGGACTGCAGAATGCCAAGCCTCCCTGTCTTTCTGTGTCTCCTGGAGTTTGTTCAAACTCATGCCCATTGAGTCGGTGATGTCATCCAAGCACCTCACTCTCTGCCACCCTCTTCTTCTTTTACTTTCGATCTTTCCCAGCATCAGGGTCTTTTCCAATGAGTCAGCTCTTCACATTAGGTGGCCAAAGTATTGGAGCTTCAGTTTCAGCATCAGTTCTTCCAATGAATATTCAAGGTTGATTTTCTTTAGGGTTGACTGGTTTGATCTCATTTCAATCCAATGGATTCTCAAGAGTCTTCTCCAGCCCCACAGTTCAAAAACAACAATTCTTCAGCACTCAGCCTTCTTTATGGTCCAACTCTCACATCCATACATGACTACTAGAAAAACCAAGCTTTGACTATATGGTCATAGTTACCATGCAATTTCTCAGACTTACATGGTTTTTGCATGGGAAGCCACCTCCTCATCACTCTCCCCTTCCCATCATAATGAAATCCCCAATGGGTGACCTGCAGATTTCTCTTTTCTTTCTTCTCTCTACTCCCACAGGGTACCAAACCCACTCTCCTGAAGGTCTCAATGAGCAGAGACGACTTAAGCCTCTTTGCTCTGTCGCTCGCCATTCTCTGCCTGGAACGCTTTGCTTTCAAGTTTCCGTAGAAGCCTCCTGCTGCTCCTCCTACCTCTTCTCCTCACTCTTCTTCCTTTCCTAAATCCTGATTATTTTCCCCTCTTTCATTATTTTCCCTCTGCCCTCAAATCTCATGTCATTGCAATCCCAATTCCAAGTCAGATAACCCATCTTGTCATTTCTTAAACATCTTCATCTTTGCCTTCAACTGCATGCCAATTGTTGCTTCTGTTTGTCAAGCACCTGTCACCCTCCCTCCACCTGGGTTGCTGAAATGCCCTCCCAACAGATGAATTCTAAATCCAAAGTTCAATTGGTTCAAAGTGAAAGAGTGAGTTGAAAGCTATAAGAATATATGGCCCTTGAGCATCGAGATGATCTTGCTCATCTTTGAATTTCCAGTAATGTCCAGCACATCACAGAAATTCTATTGGTGGGCTCTGAAAGGCATTCAGTGTTTCATTCAGAAATGTTCACCACGCCACTGCTAAGCAACAGACACATAGTAGGAAAACATATACACTGGGGTCGCTGCGTTTCTGAGACTTTTAGTTTCAGTTCAGGACAGCTCAGTCACTCAGCCATGTCTGACTCTTTGCAACCCCATGGACTGCAGCATGCCAGGCCTCCCTGTCCATCAACAACTCCCAGAGTTTACTCAAACTCATGTCCATCGCACTGGGGATACCATCCAACCATTTCATCTTGTTGACCCCTACTTGTCCCATCTTCAATCTCTCCCAGCATCAGGGTCTTTTCCAATGAGTCATTCCCTCGCATCAGATGGCCAAGGATTGGAGCTGCAGCTTCAGCATCAGTCCTTCCAATGAATATTCAGGACAGATCTCCTTGAGAATGAACTGGTTTGATCTCCTTGCTGTCCAAAGGACTCTCAAGAGTCTTCTCCAGCACCACAGTTCAAAAGCATCAATTCTTCAGTGCTCAGCTTTCAGTCTAGCGGAGGCAAATACATTGAGCCAATGATCATGAAAATAATTAATTACAATTAAAATACAAGGAAGAAGCACAAGGTGCTGTGAAAATGATTAACAGAAGTGCCCACCCAAGCGGGGAAATAAAAAGCTGCCCTGAGAAAGCCTGAGATGGGACCAAAAAAGGCCTGAAGGAAGTTGGGATGGATGGGGACACTGGAGCTGCCCATAAAGAAATGTAAAACAGGAAACAGGGACTGCAGGCAGCCAGGAAGGCTGAAGTGTAAAAAGAAAGGGATGTGTAGCTGAGCAGGACCCTAAGGTGCCTTCCCAGGACTGACCCTCCTCCAGCTTCCTCTTACTCATAGAAAAACTTCAGTCTGTTAGGCTTTCCCTGAGTTCTGAAGAAAAAATTTAATGAGAAAAGTGGGACAATGCAGAAACAAAAGAAAACAGTCAAGCAAGACAAAGTAATAACAGGCTAGCCATTAAACAAAGTCAAGGAACTTCCGTTCCTCCTCAAGGGCTTCAGGTAATAGTCTAAGCCATATCTTTTGAGTCTTTTGCTGAGACTGGAAACCCCACCAGGTGAAAGAAGTTAAATGCATGCGTCCCACAAGATGTGTGCCCCAGAGCAGTTGGAACCGGACGGTTGATGACGCTGACTCCTGATTACCTCACTTTCATCCAATGCAAAGAATGTCCTTGAGCTGATCATACATCCTGAAACCCTCTCCCTCACCCTGTCTTTAAAAAAAACAATCTTTCCCTGAAATTCACTGGGGAGTTCGGGGACTCTGAGCAGTAACTGCCCGGACTCCTTGTTTCACTCAGTTCAGTTCAGTTCAGCCGCTCAGTCGTGTCTGACTCTTTGTGACCCCAGGAACTGCAGCATGCCAGGCCTCCCTGTCCATCACCAACTCCCAGAGTTCACTCAAACTCATGTCCATCGAGTCACTGATGCCATCCAGCCATCTCATCCTCTGTCGTCCCCTTCTCCTCCTGCCCCCAATCCCTCCCAGCATCAGGGTCTTTTCCAATGAGTCAACTCTTCGCATGAGGTGGCCAAAGTATTGGAGTTTCAGCTCAGACTCCTTGTGTGGTATCCTGCAATAAGCACTGCACACTCCTTCGCCACAACCCAGCATCGGTAGACTGGCTTTACTGTGAGCTGGTGAGTGGAACCAAGGTCTGTTAGGTAATAGAAGCGGTGGTGCAAAATGAAAAGACTTAGGTAGTTCAGGGCCAGGTCATCCACTGTAAGAACACTGGGCTTTATCTTGAGCAGAGGGAGGCCATTACACACAGAGCATAGATGCTGCTTTTAGAGCTTCTTCCCATCAATTCTGGGCAACTCACACCACTTCTCTATTCTTATTGAAATACATTAAAATATTTTAAATAAATGTAATCGATATTAAGGATAGATGGCTGGAAGGGAAAGGTTTGAAATGTGAAAACATTTTACTTTCCTGTACAGGGGAGAGGCATACTGATAGGGCTGATGTCACAGAGCACTGGGAGAGTTAAGAGAATGGCTAACGTCCCACACGGCAGCCCATGGCAGGACAGAAATAGCCAAAGACAGCAAGATTGTCTGTCTTTGGAAACATTCAGCTCAAGCATCTTCAGGCATGTAGTTCAACAGGATGACCCCAACCCTAAGAAAATCTTTTCCTGCAGGACCTTGGAGGGAAGGTCTTTTCAAGGGAGAGCGTCTTGAAACTTTGTACACATCTTCTTATCAGCAGGGCAGCAAAGCTTATCCAACTAGTAGCCCCCAGAGCTTTCAGGGATGAGCCTGAGAAATGTTTGAAATGCAACCACCATTTTTTCCCCTCTTTTTGTGTCACCATGATCTCAAAAATAGATATAATTTTATAAATAAAAAGCAGTTCTCCTTTATGTCTAACTTCTGCACCCACCATTCCTAAATTAATGCATACAAAATGGCAAGATTTTATTTTATTTTGTCCTTTTCACTGAAGTCATTTGCTGTCAATTTGTCTTTGTAAGCATGTAAAGCACAGTTATTGCAATTCTAATATTTGGCTTTTAATGATCAAAGACAATCTACCCATTAGTCATACCATAAAAAGCTCCTCTCTCTCCATTATCAACTTTTCAGTTTGATTGTCCCCAAGATAAGTTCATTATCTAATCAACCAGAATTAACAATTCAAGTATAGTTATTCAAATTCATTCTCATGCAAAATAATGTAACAAAGGGATTTTTAATAAGTATGGTTTCCAGTTTATCAAGTTAGGTGAGCATTTACCGTTACTTTAATTTTCTCTTACGTACTTTAAAATTTCAAGACTCTTTTCACTTATATTCACTTACTTTATTTGTTTCACAGCTCATTTATTCAGCTGAGTTGCATGACTTGTATTCTGAGAACTTTTGTAAAGTTAAAATATTGGATTGACCAAAAATTTGTTTTGCTTTTTTCTGTAATATGGAAAAACCCGAGCAAACTTTTTGGCCGACCCAATATTATTATTCCATTCTAGTTTATTGAGATACTATTTTAAAAGATACACACACACACACACTATTATTATTCCATTTTAGTTTAATGAGATACTATTTTAAAAGATACACACACACACACACACACACACACACACATATAATTCTTAGAATATAGGTTTAGCTGCTATCTCAGAAAAAAAAAATGACAGTGCCTTAAATGAGATGGAAATTCACTTCTCTGCCATATAATTGTAGGATGACAGTATCTGGACTGGAAGCTCCTTCCTTCTACCTTCTCTTTCTGTCCTTCCTAAGCACTTGTGCTCAGCCACATTCAAGTTAGCATGCACTGTATCCATGTTTCCGAGAGCAGAAGGAGGAGGAGGCAAGAAAGGAAAGTCTCACCCATCCTTTGAAGGTCACCATCTGAAAGTTTTACACATGACTATTCTGTTGGCCAGGACTTAGCCTTATGGCCAGAATTATCTGCAGAGAAATCTGGGAAATGTGGTCTACCTAGGTAACAATGTACCTAACTAAAAATCCTACTACTTAGGCAAGATAGGAAGATTGGATTTATTGGGTAGAACTAGCAACCTATACTTTTTTTTTCTCTTTTTAGCTTTTCAACTTCTAGCTGCAAAATAAGATTTTGCAGCAAGACCATGAACTTGAGAACCAAATATTGTTGAGAGTAAAGATATAATACTTTATTTCTCCTTTAGCATATCAAGAACCACACCTGGAGGACTCACTCAAACCATTCTCTCCTGGAATAAAATGGGCTCTGCTTTAAGTTAGGAGGATGAAATTTGTTCTTGTATTAGTAGTAGAACATGATATAAGGCAAGAAAAAGAAAAAAAAAAAAAAACTGATACTATTACAGTCGAGGATATGGCGAAAAGGACACAGAAAGTGAAAGAAGAGAATAAAGAGTCAAAGGCATGAATCTCCTGTCTGTGCCCTGAAAGGGGGGAGTGGGGAAACAGAGAGAGCAGGGGAGCCTCACACTGCATCCCCCATGTGCTCACCTCCTGTTCGGGACTCTGGGAAGGGGTTTTCTTACAAGCTTCTGTTGCATCAATCTAAAGTTGGTGATGCAATATAATTTCAGAAGGAAGCATTGAGGCTGAGCTCTCTGGGACTACTCTTAGCTCCTGTGTTCTACAAGTGCTAAGTTGAGACTCAGAAGACACACCATGTGACCAGCCCAGGTTGGGCTAGAGGCCCTCCCAATGATGTCTCGGGGTCACAAGTTGGACTCGGGGAAGGAAGTGGCTGAGACTCAGGAAGCCAAGCTGAGGCTGAGTTAGCCAGCTTTGTTCAAGATGAAATAAAGACCACTAGAGTATGTTGGTATATTTTTAAAATGTCGTGGAAAAAAAAAGACATTAGAGTTTTCTCCCAGACTTTCTCCTAGAAGTTGGAGAGAATGGGGATTTTTAAAACAAACCAAACAAGCAAAACCTTTGTTCTGAACAAAAATATACCATAGTTTCATATGATACATTCCACAAGGTAAACAGGAACTTTTGTCAACTTTTTATGAAGAAAAGACAGAAGGATTCCATCCATCAGTTCCCAAGATCTTATAGTGAAACTATTTCCTTGCCTAACTACTAAAACAAACAAATGAAAAACTGAAAGGAAACAAGGAAAAAAACCTTGAAACAAGTGCAGTTAAAAACAATGTACTGTATTTTAAACAGAAAGAGACTCAGACTCAGAGAACAAACTTAGGGTTACCAGGGAGGAAGGGTGAGGGGAGGGGTAGGTTGGGAGTTTGGGATCACAAGAACACATGGCTATATTTAAAATAGGTAACCAACAAGAATGTACTATATAGCACAGGGGGAAAATGTATCTTTTCAAATGTAATCTGGTTCTCAAAGCGTAATTACTAAGCGCTTACATTATTTTGGGTTTCTTTCTTCAAAGCTTCCTTACTTTTCAATGTACACAAACACATTCCAATTTAAAGTACATAAAAACACCTCTTTAGTGTTTGCTACAGCAGAAATGATTGCAGATTCTGTTCCATCACTATCTCCTGTCCCTATTGCATCATTGTTCTCTCTACCTCTCTACAAACAGCTCAAGTCTCATGCCTTTTTCTCTTGATCCCGCCATGTCCACAAGAGAATAGCTTCCCTTCCTCCTTCCTCTCTCAACCAAACTTACAGAGCAATGTACTTAGGCTTTTTAAGGCAGTCACCATATTCAAATTACCCCTCCAGGCTCCAATCCCATCTCTGTGCATGAATCAATCCTTTATCACTCATTGAAAGCTCTTTCAAGGCTTTCCTTACTGATGTCCCAATGAGCACATTCAGCAGCCTCTCTGAAGATAACCGTTTTCCCTAAACGTAGCAGTCTTGGGTGCCGCCGCCAGCCCGCTTTCTCGGGGTTCCCTGTCTCTGGCAGCACTCGTTCTCTGAGCTCTCCTCCACTCTTTCCACAAGCTCTCCTCCCGCTCCTTCCTGCATTGTTCACATAGAGGCTCTGCAAGGACCCATCTCGACGGCTTTCCAGCATCTCTCCCCATGTTCTGTCACTCCTATGATCAGTGAGTGTGCACGCCAGAGTCTCCTTAGGTCCTAGAGTCTAGGTCGTGTAGGAAGAGGCGCTGTGGGGTCACAGCATGTGAAGGGACCCAGAGTTACTGCTCCCCCAGAACGGGACCAGCCACTGTTCTCATCAGCAGGGTGAGAGGGGCCCGGCTACTGCCCTTGTACCACACAGATCAGGACGGACGGCTGCCAAACTGCCTCTCATGGCTATTAAAACCAAACGGCAAACATCCTTTCATGTTTTACTGACAGTGTAGGTTTTCTAGTCTTAAGTTTCCTATTTATCTAGCTTGCTTAACTTTTAAGTGAGTTCATTTGCTGTTTTTGTTGAATTTCATCACATATTATGGATACTGATCGTCTGGGGGGGGGGGGAGTCTATTTCTTCCAGTCTTTTCCATTTTTTTAAAGCCACGTCTTACTGTCTGGAAGCTTTCATTTCAATATTGTCAATGTTATCAGTCTTTTCCCTTAAGGTTGTGCTTTGTACATCATAGTTAAAAAACTGTTTTTTCATCCTAAGACCAAAAATATACGTCTGTATTATCTTCTTCTAAAGGTTTTACAGTGCAGCTGTAGATCCGAACAGTGGGAGGTACAAACATAATCTAGATTTTTGAAATGTAGTAACAACCAGGTATTCTAAACCCCACGGATTTATAGCACCGTGTCTGACTTTTTGCGCGTGTGTGCGTCTAATCGGGCCCCTCCCTCTGCTCCATGCATCCTTGTTCCCTCCCTTCTCTCATCATCAGCATCACACTGTCTTCAGACAACTGCTCACATTGGCAGCGTTCCTGTTACAGGTGCCTCTTCAGCGTGACTTCATCGGAGGGAGTCTCAGGGAACCCTGAATAAAGGCACCTAATTCCAGCCCTCCTGTGTTTACTCTTACTGGATGCTCCAGAATTATGACCAGCTGAGAATCACTTTTTAAACTGTGTTTTGGCTTGTGGGCTCCTGGAGCATGTGATAGTACACACTTCAGCCTCAAAAGGAGTATGAGGCCACTACTGTGGTTATAGAATCTTAAGAGGTTTTTTCTATTTGAAACTAACAAGAAGAAACAGGTGCTTCCTAGCCGCGTCCCACCTTTGTGGGCACGTTGTTTACCCCGAAAACTTCCACTCTGGGTGTTGCCACTTGAGGATTTCCGTTTTATGCACCTGATCCTACTTCATTCATTAGTTTCAGGAGCTTATTGCCTTGTAAGCCCAATTCTGCAATTAAATATATGTATGAACAGACTGTCTAGGAGTTACTGAAGGAGGAAGTTTAGATTATTTAGCCCAAAATATTGCCTATATGAAAGTTAAGTGACTTATTCCTTAATCTATAACTTGAGGCACATCTCCACATTATAGCATCTCTAACTGCCTGATTGCATAACTTCAGCAAGATGAGCCACAAGTCCCTCAGAATTAACCAAATTTCTCATCTTTCTTTCGAAAATAAAGTTCTGTTAATGACAGCACCATCTGCTCCTACACAGAAGTTCAAACTATCCACTTCTGTGCTTTTTATTGTATGTGTATTTTCCTTTAAAAATGTGAAAACATTGTTACCTTTCTTTCTTCCTTGCCTCTGAAGACACTAAGTGGCTGATTTATATTAAATTGACCCCAGGAATGCCCATTTTTGTTGCTTTCTTTCCAGATCCAAAGCAGTCACTGTGGTTGAATCTTTGGGGACCTCAGTCCAGAGTATGGGAACAGGCTCAATCTCAAGATAGTTCTCTCCTTTAAGCCATCTTGCTCTATGCCCAGACGAAACTGCCCAAAGTGGAGTTTAGATTCTGCTATTATCCCAACCCCAAATATTAGACATCTCTAGGACTTGTGGACTAAAATCCAAACTCTTCAACCCGAATTGAAAGCCCTTCCTGACTTGATCCCACCCTACCTCTGTATCTGATTTTCCAACGTTCCCTGCTGAAGGTACCCGGGTCCACTCACAAAATACATTTTCCACATCCATCATACTCTTGGGCAGGAGAATAGAGTCTGAACTCTGGAGGAAGAGCGTCTGGATTCAAGATCTGGCTTCACTGCTGACACAAGATTTCTCTAAGTGTCATCAGGATGTATTTTGAAGAGAGAGCAGATATATCGTGCTGATGGATTGTAAATGGGGTGTCAGAGAAAATGAGTCAAAAGTAAGGCCAAAGTCTCTGGCCTGAGATGTGGGAAGGACCAAGGCCCCGTGGATACCGAGAGGACAATGGTGAGAGGCAGGAGAGGGGGCAAGATGAGGAGTCCAGCTGTGGACACCTGACGTCAGCATGTCTATTGATACATATCCTTCCAGACACAGCTCAGCCATCATCTCCTTTGAATGGAACCACAAATTCTGCCTCCCGCAGTGGTATCCCTCTCTGCTCTCCTCTGGGCACTGCCTTCTCCCTTGCCAAACAGTCAGAGTACCTGTCACCTTTCTCCTCCTACACATCTGTCTTACTAGTTAAGGGGACTCACGTGTGATTCACCTCCATCCCCCACCCCAACAGGTAGGCAACGATTTTACATAGAGAACCTCAAAAATATGTCTGAATGAAAATAAAAATGTATATGGAATTGTTCCTTTCATTTTGCATCATGAGTTTCAATAAAACGCTTCAGGCCAGTGAGAAAAGTCATGTTCACATCTGACGTCCCAGCAACAGGCAGAACATCCCTAGCAGCCAGTGTCCGAAGAATTCCTTCTGGAGAGGGTGCTTCTAATCCTGCCTAGTATTTTCCATCTCCTCACATAAGAACCCGTGATTGTAGATAACTACAGGGAAGCAATCTGATTCCAGACTTACTGCCAAATACCCTTTAATCGGAGCCTGTGGCTGCTCTGCCTTTGCATAACTGAAACCGCCTGCGATGCAGGAGCTGCAGGAGATGTGGGTTAGATCCTTGGGCTGGGGAAGATCCCCTGGGGGAGGAAATGGCAACCCACTCCAGTATTCTTGCCTGGAGAATCCCATGGACAGAGGAGCTTAGCAGGCTACAGTCCACCGGGTCGTAAAGAGTCAAACGGAACTGAAGCGCCTGAGCATGCGTGCGCGCACCGAACACAGCTGAGCTTTGCGGTTCCCGCAGCGCTTAATTGTGCTATGTTGCTGTTCCGTCTCTCGGTCACGTCTGCCTCTTTTGCGGCTTCCGGGTTGAGCATCTCCAGGCTGGGGGAGGGGAACGCTGGGGAGGGAGGAGCCTCCTGATGTACCAGCGTGTGTCAGTCGCTCAGTCGTGTCCGACTCTTTAGACCCGGTGGACTGTAGCCCGCCAGGCACCTCTGCCCAGGGGATTCTCCAGGCAAGAATACTAGAGTGGGTTGCCTTTCCCTTCTCCAGGGGATCTTCCCAACCCAGGGATCAAACCTAGGTCTCCCGCATGGCAGGCAGATTCTTTACCATCTGAGCCACCAAGGAAGCCAGCTAGGGTAAAATAAAAGGGTTCAATACTAAAGTAACTGAATGCTAAAATATTAGAAATCTTACAAATGATAGTTCACTATCACAAAGGTCTCACAGGGAGATGGAGAAAATATTTCCAATTAAGTGACTAAAGCAATTTGTGTTTTTTCTTCGTAAAACTCTTTACCTGTCTTGTGGCATTTAAGAGGTGGATCTTCATGATTGTATTGATTTACAGTCTGGTTCTTATAACGCATAGCAACAGGAATCCAAAAAGTGATACATAACATTCCCTTCTTAGGGGCCACATTTCTGACTAGGTGAAGTGAACTACATGCCTCCAAGGAGAACCAGGCTGCAAAGAACACACCTGGCTTCTCTGCCATATGAGGGGCTGTGTTCTTTGCTGTCTGTCTGCTTGCTAAGTTGACTGATAATTTAATGTTTTCTGGAAAACAGAAGAGTGATCTATAGTTCTGCCATAAATATCAGTTGTTTTCCGGATGCCCTGGGGATATTTCAGAATGAGCATGTGTCTGCGGGCCCCACCCCAGACCTACTGATCCTGAATCCCGGGGATCGGGGCAGGGGGTGTGAGGGGCCGGGGGAGTAGGCATCTCTGCAGGTGGCTGGAGAGCTGTGCTGTGGCTTTGGGCAGAGCATCTCTGTATCTGAATCCCAGTTCTGTCACCTCATGACGGGGTAGCCGCAGCTTGATACTGAGTCTCTCTTCAGTTCAGTTCAGTCGCTCAGTCGTGTTGGACTCTTGCGACCCCACGGACTGTAGCACGCCAGGCCTCCCTGTCCATCACCAACTCCCGGAGCTTGCTCAAACTCATGTCCATTGAGTCGGCGATGCCATCCAACCATCTCATCCTCTGTCGCCCCCTTCTCCCGACCTCAATCTTTCCCAGCATCAGGGTCTTTTCCAATGAGTCAGCTCTTCGCATCAGGTGGCCAGAGTATTGGAGCTTCAGCATCAGTCCATCCAAAGAACACTCAGGACTGATTTCTTCTGCCCTCTTTGCCCCTAACACTCCAGCCAGTCTGTCCGTCCTTCTTTAACCCAAGCAGGACACGCCAGCTCCCACCCGAGGTTTCAGCTGCAGCTCTGCCCTGTTCTTCTTGCCCACGCCTTCTCTCCTTCTGGAACACCACGCACCCCTTCTGTGAGGACCCCACACCCATCCCCCGGCCCCTGCAGACAGGCCGGCCGCCACCCCGCCAGCTCTCACGTTACAAACGCCTTGCGTTCTCCGACAGCGCTTCTGATGACCTAACACGTGTATTGCACTGAGGTAGCTCCTCCTTGCTGACCTTTCCCCACCAGTCTCTTGTCTGTCCCGTGCTCTGCTCAAGCCCCAACACTTGAGACAGTATTTGCTGGCTAAACGAATAACCCCGAAAGTCAAATAGCACTCAGCCACAATAAATTCAGGTAGTGCTCGGATTTATCCCTCCAATTCCGCAAATCAAAGACCCATATTACAAATCACAAACACAGGGAATCCCTCTATAAACTGGGAGACATGCACGGTGTGTTGCCCAAGTCCACCGCAGTCAGCCCAGGCTGCAGAGAAGGCAAAAACCATGAGGGAAGGTGTAAGAGAGCAAAGCTTCTCGAATTTTCTTCTTTTCAGTTTCCCTGTAATATTTTCTTCCCCACATGCCATCCCCCCCCCTTTTTTTTTGTAAACTAAAGCAACGCAAAAGGGTCCACGAATGACAGATGCCGCTGTATCGACAGTGACTAGGAAGTGGGGAGGGGGACGGGGAGAGGCAGGACAGACTCTTCTGCTGATCCATGGCCCCCCAAGACCCCACTGAAGCTTCTAGGGGCCTGGGAAACCACACTTCTAAAGAATAGCAGCAGAGGTCATAGCTCCAGGCTGCCTGGAGAGAGCTGAAAGCTTTTGTTTTTTTCATTTTCATTTTTATTTTATTGTGCTTTTATTGGAGTATAGTTGCTTTCCACTGTGATGTCAGTTTCTGCCGTATAGCAAAGTGGATCGTTCACACATACACATATATCCACACTTTTGGGGATTTCCTCCCCACTTAGGTCACCAGGGAGCGCTGAGGAGAGTTCCCTGTGTCCCACAGTAGGTTCTCATGAGTGATCTGTTTTACACATAGTAGTGTATATGTGTATATGCGTCCATTCTAACCTCCCAGGTCATCCCACCCCCTCCTTTCCCCCCTTGGTGTCCATACGTCTATCCCCCGTTATCTGTGTCTCTATTTCTGTTATGCAAATAAGATCATCTGTACTGTTTTTCTAGATTTCACATACACGCATTTAATAAACTCTTCGAAACAGCAGCTGCATGTGGTTCTGGGGCAAATCGGCATTTGTCATTCTAGACGGGGTCCCCTGGGGTTCACTCTGGGCTCCGTCTGGTGCAACAAGGGCAAAAGAAGAGCCGCTGCCTTCCCGAAGCAGCCTCTGTCTCCCTGTCTGTCTGTCCCCGTCTCCTTTTCTCCCTCTTGGTCTCTGTCTGTCTCTCTTTTTCTTAGATGTTTGTTTGTACCTGCTGAGTAAACCAGCTGAGAATAAAGCCCTTCCCCTTTAGAACCCACTTCCATAACCTCATTTCCATCAGGGCATCCGCCAGGCAGGCTAGGAGTTCAGGAAACCCTGACCTTGATATTGGGTTGGTCTTTGGCTTCTCTCACAGCTCAGCTGGTGAAGAATCACGCTGCAGTGCGGGAAACCTGGGTTTGATCCCTGGGTCAGGAAGATCCGCTGGAGAAGGGATAGGCTACCCATTCAAGTATTCTTTGGCTTCACTTGTGGCTCAGCTGGTAAAGAATCCACCTGCAATGCAGGAGACCTGGGTTCAGTCCCTGGGTTGGGAAGATCTCCTGGAGAAGGGAAAGGCTACCCACTCCGGTATTCTGGCCTGGAGCATTCCATGGACTGTATAGTCTATGGGGTCATAAAGAGTCAGACATGACTGAATGACTTTCACTTGGTTCAAAGAAGGTTTCTTTATCAATGGAAAACCTTCAACACTGCCTTTCATGTTGTGTAAAGCAACTTTTTACGTTTACTCTTTCAGGTTCTTTTCTTAATTGACTTTTTGTCAATTGAATTCCTCAGTCACTATTTCTTCTTAGTTTAAGTCAAACTTTCCAGAATGAATCCTTTTTCTCCATTGATTGGCTTTTTTGGAAAGGCTCCCTGTCTTTTCAACATGCTGTTTACCTAATTTTTTTTTCTTTTATATTTTTCCTTTTATGCTTTTCCCCAGCTAATTATAAAATTTTCCTTTCCTTTATTGGCTTTGTTAGTGTCTCGTTTGAAAGCATTTTTGGGGCTTCTGAAATAAACTTGAACATCACATAGAATGTGGTTTTTAATTATATACTTGTAGCAAGTAAGTGTATGATAAATATAGATTTGAGACCTTTCAGAAACAGAAGTATAGCCAAAGTTGGGCCATCAACAGTGCATATTTCTTGCAAATTGGTCTATTATGTTTTGAACAGTGGAGAGAAAGCTAGCTAGTACTCAGATTCCACCATGTAAGGATGTTCTTTTCCAGACAGCTGTCAGGAGAGTATTGTTGGGGAAGAGAGGCCAGAGGGAAGACCAGAGGCAATGTAGGTCGTAATATATAGAACCCATATATGCGATTAATCCCAACGTATAGGGCAGGCCCTAAAGTACACGACTGATCCTAAGATGTATATCCAACTCCGAAAGCAGACAAAGAGGCCACTCACTGCTAAATAAATAAACCACAACAGAAAGAAAAGGAAATCAGGAGGAAAATCCCCAACCCCGCCTGAGCGCCACTGCAGAAGCTGCCGTATTGCCTTGGTAGGTAAACAGTCCAAGTCTTTAAATTCTTTTACACAGAATAAGCAAGATAAGTGGTCACCTTCTGGAACGTATGAAGGCTTCTTTTTTAAAACGGAGGCCCGTCAGAATCATTCCATGACCCCAGAGGCAGATCCCATCCCTGGACCTGCCATCCCTCCGGCTGCATTCCTGCGTTGTGGGAACAGCTCTTTGTCCCAGCAAAGTCAGCGGCCATTGGTGCCAAGTGACTCAACAGTGAAAACCACCCCACAGGCGAGCTCTAGAGCCGCGTTTCCTCCCAGCCCACAGTGAGCTACTGGCCCGGACAAGGCCGCGGGCCGACCACGGGTACCCCCGCTCACTTCTAAAGTCCTCCTAGCCCCTCTCTCCACACTGCAGCCCCCCTCATGGCGTCACCTTACCAGCCCTCCCCTCGCCCCTCACAGTACTGGGATGCTCAGGAAATGTGCTCTGAGTCTGTTCTTGGCCGACAAGCACAGAAAAGAACCAATTCTCCCTTAAGAGATGCCTCCAGCTTGTGAAACGCCATGGCTCACTGTATCTAATCCTATTTCCAAAAGCAAAATACCCTCTTTCCAGCATTAACAAAAACTGATATGTTGGGGCCGCAAGGATGACTCATGAAGTATTTCTTAAAAGACATGAAATTATGGCAAAATGAAGTTATGGGTCCAGAAATTAAGCCAGCTGCCTGACACTGCAGATCAACTAGGCTTCTGAGAAAATTTCTTGTAGGAATAAAAATAAGAAGGTCTTCTAAGATGCAGCACGAAGCATTATTTCTAGAGAAAAGATTCTTAGTTTTCAAAATTTCATTTTGGTATTGTTAGACTTATTTAATTGCCCATGGACTGTGTTCAGATAAAGTAGATTATGTATTTAATTCAGTTCAAGTCAGCAAACAACTCTCAAGCACTTACTTTGGCTCGGGTTCTGAGACAGGCAGGCAGTTTACAGCTGTTATCCAGTCTTCCATAGACAAAGGTGGTGGGCACTGGCCTGATTTTGCACATACAGAGACAGTGGCTCCGAGAGACTAATAACTTATCCAAAGTCACACAGCCATTAGCCGTTATGTGGATCAGCTGGGGTTTGTCTCTGGGTCTCTAGGAGCCTGTGTTGTTTGTGCTCTTAACCGCAAACATGCTTGCAGCTCACCCTTCACCCCAAGAAGTCATAAAGTGCATAGAGAAAGGGGATCAGAAAACAATTTTCAACTGAATAAAGTGATTACTGTCATTTTAATGACAGAAATTTCCACATAAAGTACTCTGAAAACACAAAGGAGGGATGAATTAATATATATTTAAAAGCAATCTTGTTACTACAATCAGGAACACTTCAGCATATCCCTAGGAGGGATAGTGCCTTTCTGTTGTTACTGGTATTTGTTTTCACTTTGCTTCGCGTTTCAGAAGGGGAAAGAAACTTAGCTCGCCTCGTGGGTTGGCTGAGGCCACCTAAAAGCCGTATAAAGGCAGCTTAACTCCATGCAATCCACGCCTCCACGGGGTCATTTGAGAGTTTTAACTACCACATAAATGTCCATAATTCGCCAGTGGGAAAGAACCATAATGAAGCATTCAAAGAACCTTCATGATAAATGCGTAAAATTACTCAGCTGCTCCAGACTCAAAGATGCTTAAGCTCTGTTCCAAAAAAATAAAACAGTACTGCAAAGTTTGTTTTGAAATAACATCGAGACTTACCATCAAACTATTAATAACATCATTTCTTATTTTTTTTTAATACCTTAGAGGTACAGTTCTCAAAGCTGTCAATTGTCTGACGATAAAACTAGATGGGGCATATAACAGGTATAATTTAGTATCTTCTACTACCCAAGGATATAATAAAAGTCAGATTCAAATATACATCCATAAAGCTGATAGAGCAACACCAGAACAGATATGTTCCACAGTCTTATTCAGCACAATGCCACTGATAAAAATTTAAAAGGGGAAAAAACAGAGGAGGAGGAGAAAAAGCAAGCCTATTTGCTCTACTGGGGCAGGAGACTGGCCCAGGCTAGCAGCAGCTCATGAACCTTGTATACCCACGCCGAATTCAGAGTCAGATGCTGAGTGTCCTGGGCCTGCAGGCCTGGAGACACCATCAGCTTTCACTCAGCCCCCGACTTTGCTCATTTCTTGACTATTTCTATGCTTCTGGTCTATTTGGTCTCATCTCAGAGTTCACACCTTTAGATAACCCTCTTTATTTTCCTTCCCAAATGGAAGATCATTTTTCTGCTTCACTCCATCTCCATTTGAGACCTACTTTCTTCTTTTCCTTTCATTTTCTCGACAGTAATCAGATGCCTCTCATCTAAGCACACCTCTTTTATGTAAGCAGCCTGACTTTCTTTTCTCTCAGATGTGCTGTGATCAAGGCTGGAAGCCAAAAAGTTGCATCTCATGTACAAGATAATATTTTAGACAGCTTTTATTGAAATGATGAAAATCAACGCAGCACAAAAACCACTCTTGTAAATGAATGCCAGACAGACTCAACCTGGCCCATTCTTGTTTATGCTACACATAGGAGAAAGAGGAGAGAGGGATAATGTCCTGTATTCCTAATGTTTCCACTGATTTGTTATCATCTACTTAGTCTTTCCTCAACCCTTTTGAAGATTATTTAGGTATATCATCAGATGCCAAAGAAGACAGTGCTCTTGACAGAAGGACTATCCCAAGTCATATTCACTTGAACCAAAACTTGTAAAGATTTCAGGGGAATCCCAAGGGTCTCCCTTAAGAACCACCAGGTCTCCGGTCAACTTACTTAAATCTAAACCAAGGAACTAGGGGACTCCCTGGTGGTCCAGTGGTTAAGAATCCAGCTTCCAATGCTGGGGACGTGGGTTTGGCCGCTGGTTGGGGAATTAAGGTCCCACATACCTCGGGCCAACTAAACCTGTGCACCCCAACTAGAGGGAAGTCTGAGCGCTGCAACTAGAGAGGCGGGCAATGAAAGATTCCACCTGCCACACACGAAGGGACTGCAACCAAGACCTGAGGCAACCAAACGAATAAATAAATACTCAAAAAATAAAAATAACGCTATGGAAAACAGTGTGGAGATTTCTTAAAAAACTGGAAATAGAACTGCCATATGACCCAGCAATCCCACTTCTGGGCATACACACTGAGGGAACCAGATCTGAAAGAGACACGTGCACCCCAATGTTCATCGCAGCACTGTTTATAATAGCCAGGACATGGAAGCAACCTAGATGCCCATCAGCAGATGAATGGATAAGGAAGCTGTGGTACATATACACCATGGAATATTACTCAGCCATTAAAAAGAATTCATTTGAACCAGTCCTAATGAGATGGATGAAGCTGGAGCCCATTATACAGAGTGAAGCAAGCCAGAAAGATAAAGAACATTACAGCATACTAACACATATATATGGAATTTAGAAAGGTGATAACGATAACCCTATATGCAAAACAGAAAAAGAGACACAGAAATACAGAACAGACTTTTGAACTTTGTGGGAGAATGTGAGGGTGGGATATTTCAAAAGAACAGCATGTATACTATCTATGGTGAAACAGATCACCAGCCCAGGTGGGATGCATGAGACAGGTGCTCCGGCCTGGTGCACTGGGAAGACCCAGAGGAATCGGGTGGAGAGGGAGGTGGGAGGGGGGATCGGGATTGGGAATACATGTAAATCCATGGCTGATTCATATCAATGTATGACAAAACCCACTGGGGAAAAAAAAAAAAACATTCATTTAGATATTACTAAAAAAATAAATAAATAAATAAAAATAAAAATAAATACATCAGGAAACTGGAGAGAGTTCTAGACCAAGAGAGTCGGTGCATTTATCAGTGCAAACTGTCGTGCATTGAAGCTGGAGGTGACCCGGTTCCAAAGTCAGCTTGAGCGAGTTTTGTTGTTTGTTACCTGTTACATGCTCAGTCATGTCTGAATATTTGCGACCTCAGGATCCATAGCCCGCCAGGCTCCTCTGTCCATGGGATTTCCCAGGCCAGGATATAGTAGTGGGTTGCCACCTGCTACGCCAGGGGCTTTTTCTGTTAGACAAGATGCCGGGGATGGGAGGGTGCAAGCAGAATGGCAACCCAGCGCTGGAATGAAGGGGAAAACCGTGAAAAGCCCCCAGAGCCAGCTCAGGAGAAAAACACTTCCTGCTCCCTGAGAAACCTGCCAATAAAAGGCAGCTTCCTGTTCCCGGGATTCTGAAGTGAGAGAGCATTCTAGAACCTCCAAAACGCTGATTGTACACAGCCTAATGCTGTTCAACCCAGCTTCAGGTGGTCATGCTACATAGAAAGATGTAGTGAAATAAAAATTTTTAACAGTAGATGCTATCTGGAGTTTTTGTCTTTTAAGTTCCACATCCCGCTGACCCAATCTTCTGGAACAATGCTCTTTAACGGATCCTGTACACACTGCCAGTATACAACCGGTGTGTACATGCCGCCGGTACACAACTGGTATGTACACGCCGCCAGTTGAAAGCCAGGTGCCACCTCTTCACCTGTTTCCAGTTAGTCACCGTTTAGTCACCCAGCAACCAGACACAGACAGGGGAAGGAACGGCGGTGTTAGGAACTGAAAACAGCTGCTCCCAAACACATCCACACACAGTGGCCTAAACACGTGGGGTGGGCTCAGCACGCCCTCGACGCCCATCATTCTAATTCTTTGGAGCCGCTGTCTCTCTCCCTCTCTGTCTCCAGGTGTGGCTACATCTAGCTCTGCCTCGTGCCTCCTGCTGGGCACTTTTGCCCTCGTAGATCCCTCAAAAAATATAAAAATAAAATTTTGTGCCTACATTGGTATAAAGACAGACATACGACCATTATATTAAAATGTCTTCTTCAACTTAAATGTTTTTTTTTTTTAAACTTCCTTCTACTTTAAAAGGCATTAACGTCTTTTTATAGGTCTCTAAAGTATGGTGGACATAAGCACTACACCCACTGTGCCTCATGGATGTCAGCCCTCCATCCCGCCGTCACCTCTGTATTCCAGACCAGATAGAGGGCAGGAAAGGGGTAAAGGGCTCACCTCCCCAGTGAGACGCAGTATACTTTCCTGGAGGATCCTACCAGACTGGCCAAAGCTTAGTTACATGACCCGGAGTGACAAAGGGGCCTGGGAAATGTAGTCTTTGTCATAAGCGGGAGCCAGGCAGCTGGTAGAATCTGCTGAAATTGCCTGTCCAGGCAGATGAATACTGCTGGTAAATGAATGAATGTGACGCAGAGCCAATCCTAGAAACGTAATCTCCTAGAGATAGTATTTGAGATTTCTTTCAAGGCAGCCCACCCCAAAAAATACGAAACAAACGAAAACTCCCCTGTTTGCTTGCATCCCAAATTCCTGAACAGGAATGTCATTTGCGCACATCATCCCCCGCCGTCCTCGTTGCCCATCCTCCATGCCTCCGCTAGGGTGTGTGTAGACCCCTTCTCCCTGATTCTAAGGCTCAGTTCAAATACATTCTCCTGGAGAAGCTCGTCCTAAGAGTTCCCTGCAGGGCCCACCCAGCCCCCATGTCTACATGACCTGCTCTCTTTGCCCCTCACCAAGTAGTTCCCAAGTAACCTCTAGTAAACTGTTTGCTTTCTGACACCTACTCACCATTCACAAAGAATTGTTGAATGAATGAATGTCACTGTATTTTTTTTTCTATTTATTTTTATTAGTTGGAGGCTAATTACTTTACAATATTGTAGTGGTTTTTGCCATACATTGACATGAATCAGCCATGGATTTACATGTATTCCCCATCCCGATCCCCCCTCCCACCTCCTTCTCCACCCGATTCCTCTGGGTTTCCCAGTGCACCAGGCCCGAGCAGATAACGATAACAATGTCACTGTATTTTGATTGTGTTTGTCTCTGATCATCAGCCACGGATGGGGCTTCCCTGCTGGCTCAGTGGTAAATAATCTGCCTACTGATGCAGGCGATGCGGGTTTGATCTGAAAGATCCGCTGGAGGAGGAAATGGCAACAGTGCTCCCGTATTCTTGCCTGGAGAATTCCATGGACAGAGGAGCCTGGTGGGCTATAGGCCATGGGGTCACGAAGAGCTGGATACGACTGAGTGCGCAGATGCCTATGTAGGCCAGCACACACACACACCTGCACACACCCACACCCACACCCACACACACACACACACACCAGCCACACACTCTGAGAACAGTCTGGTTCTCAGATACATCCATATCTAATTCACAGCCTCTGAGAGAGTTTGGCACAGAGTAGGTACTCTGGAAAAGGCTGCGGGATGGAAAGGTAAAATCCTAGTGTCTTAGTAATGAATCATTTTCCCTGCTGAAAAGCATGAAGGGCTGAAATGCCATGGCTCCTTTTCAGGTGTCAAGGTCTTGCTCCAGGAAGAAAAGCCTCACCCTAGGGAGCGGGCAGAGCCATGGAAGCCAGTCCAACACTCAAATGCATGCTCACTACCTCATCCTGTAAGTAACTTCACCTATTTGTACCACTTCTGGCAATTCACGGCTCTTTGGGATAAAAGTTAAATAGGAAAATAACCAAGGAAGGGCTTTAACGTACTCAAGGGCAAATTACCATTTTCGTCAAAATACATATTTATAAATTTTTTCTGGACCAGCTTTAGAGAAGACTCTACTCTCCCTATACAGAGGACAGAATTAAGGGTAAATAAATGCCAAATTCAACAAAATGGATTTACAAACAAGATAAATTAAGCACCTCGGAAGGTGCCCAGCACACACAGCAAAGTGCTTGAATGAATAAATGGTAATTAACCAATCCATAAAGTGATTTGTCACTTTTGCAAAATAACTCACAATTAGATTTTTTCATCAGGCCACTTTAGCATAATTTAAGAGATTTAATTTATAAAAATCCAATTTGCACTGACTTTTCAAGAGAAGACCTAGTTCCTAAGAGCCAGTTATGACTTCAGGTGTATCTATTAGTTGAAATTTATCTAACTCAGAGCCCTAGTTACCCTCTAATGCCAGGATAAAGGACTGGAGGATGGTGGTTCTGACTGGTTCCAAAGCTCAGGTGATGGGTAGGGATGCAGAAATGTTGACCTGTGCCGGGAACAGAGGCAGCAACAAGTAACAGGAGAGATGTGTTGAAACTAAGAGGCTGAAAATCAGAAAGTATAGGAAATGGAGGATTCCATGTTATCTACAGGGTTTAAAATACGTCACATGGTAATGAAGTCATAAGGAAAGACCTCATTAAGCTAAAAATGCTCAAGAAATGTACACACAAAATATCCTTCTTAGCAGTAGGCATGAAAGATTCACACCACTGTTGACACCACCTCTGGGACCAATAAAGCCTTTATTCTCATGAATGGAGGAAGAGGTCCCCTTCTTTGGACTTAAATCCCCATCTCCTCCTTGAGAATTGCTGGCATGTGTGGAAAGCTCTCAGACTCCTCAGCTAACGTCAAAGGGCAGATTCTACACCCAGAGGTACAACTGCATGTGCCTTATCTGTCAAGCTCTCATTTCTGGGGATAGCGGAAAATTTTCACTGAAAACTGCCGATTCAAATAAACTCAGCCACTTGCAGTTGACACAAGTCTCTTTCGGGTAAATAACTTGAAATCGCCCTCCTCTTCTCCCCATCAGCCCCTCCAGTCTCTCATCTTACCCCCCAGAGGCTGAATGTGGTCCTCGCATCAGGGCTCGGCTCCCCGGTCCCCGGGCCTTTCTTCTGCTCACATCTTCCTTCTCCCTGTGCAGCTGATGCTGACCCACGGCACCTGCCAGGACTCCACATTGGACCCTCCTGGTCCCTGGGTGCTCTGCTCTGGAACCTTCTCCAACCTCTCTCTCCCTGTCCTGACCTCAGGCTACTCCCACCCACCCCTTGGGCTTCTCAAGATTACTTCACTCTCCTCTGAAGGAGAGGATGTTTAGAACCTCCAAATGCATCCCTTGCATTGACTGAGGACGGCAGAACCTCGTGGGGCTACCAGCAGGCCCCTTGCGAATTGTTAGTTTGATGTCTGAATTAGAAGCATTGTGGTTCCAGGGCTATTCTGAACATGAAAGTGTTAGTCGCTCAGTGGTGTCCAGCTGTTTGTGACACCAAGAACTGCAGCCCTCCAGGCTCCTCTGTCTAAGGAATTCTCCAGGCAAGAATACTGGAGTGGCTTGCCATTTCCTCCTTCAGGGGATCTACAGGACCCAGGGATTGAACCCAGGTCTCCTACACTGAAAGTAGACTCTTCACCGTCTGAGCCACCAGGTTCTCAAAAAGAGCATTTGCTTCTCAGCCCTATCCTGGAAAGGAAGGTGCAATCGTTGCTCTGGACTCCCTGAGAAGTATCAGGCCTCTGCTCTCTCCAGGGGTTTAGTGGGTAAGGAATGAAAGGGGGAGAATTTCTTGGGCTCGTGGGTCCTCTTCCTGCCAACTCAGCCACATCAGCCCATTTTAGGATCCATCTTTCCTTTGAGGGAGGTAGCATGACTATGATGTCATCTAATTTTCCTTTTTTCTTCAAAGCATTTAGAATATTTTCTATGTTTAGTGTCCTAAAGCTTAGCTCCTGGTATTCAAATCCCATCTGCTTTAGTCTGCCAAAAATATTTTATTATTTTCTCAGTTAAGTCTAGTTCTCATAAATCAAAGTCAGTTTGGCTTACAGACTGTTGTTTCTGTTATTTGTCTCAAAAATCCACCCAGAAATTAAATTTTCCATGTTGTCCAGGCTGTATCTTCCTCTTTTTGAGATCAGGTGAATCATTGCCTCTTGAAACAGGGGAAAGATGAAAAGTAAAAAGAAAGAAAAGTGAATAATTAATATCAAACCAATGTCACCAATCAAATATGGAAGTTCAGGAACAAGCTAGCTATGATCTAGCTAATGCACTCATTCAGATTATTGGTGAATATGTCTTAACAAGTTGGAAAGAAGAGATGATAAACATAATTGGTTTGTCAGTAATAATTATGGATATTGTTTGTTAATTTATAAATTCATTACCTCCTAAGACACTTTGCTAAACACATGCCACCTCCCACAATGTTGTTAGGCTTTGAGCCCTTTAAAGGCAAAGATCATGCCTCATATTTTTTTAATATGTCTGATAGCAACTTTCACTAGGAGCTCAAGTAATGCTCAGCATTGTCTGCTCTGCCCAGAGCTGATGAATAGAACCTTGTTCATGGATCCCTATCAACACGGTGATGGTGGTTTAGTCACTAAATCGTGTCCATCCTTTGTGACCCCATGGAGTGTAACCTGTCAGGGTCCTCTGTTCATGGGATTTCCCAGGCGAGAATATGGAGAATCAGGCAAAAGAAATTGGAGGTGATCAGCTGAGAGGAGGTGGTGTTAGGGGAGGGGAAATGTTCCTATTATTCAATAGTCAATGAGAGGCTTGTATCTCAAGTATCCCTATGGGCAACCGAAGCAGTGTGCTAAGCCATTTCCACAGGAAGGAGGTAAGGTCTCTGCATTAGGTAAGGTGACTATGTAGTTTATTGTTCAAAGTGGGAAACGGTTTAAATAAAAAGGGAGCACTATAAATGATTATCTTATCTCACACATGCTGGGATGTGTGGTCACCCTGGTACCAGGAGATTTTACGCAGAAGAGAATCAGAGAGCACTAAAGAGGAGAAGTTCTTAGGAAATCAGCTAGTTCAATACTAAGAGAAAAAGAAACTTCATTCCCCAGAAAAGAGGTGCTACTTCTGAGAAGCTAATTTCATTTATACTGATAAACACTAAAAAAAAAAAAAGTATTTTGCAGCCCAATAAATTTGGTGCATATGCTTAGAGATTCATCGTGCAGATTGAACACTAAAGGGAAATTCTTCCACCTGCAGACTTTGTTTAAAATAGCGTTCCCCCAAATATTTGTATACTGCTCTCTTCTACCTGTTTTGCTTTGTTTTATAATGTGCTTGTTGCCACGTTATAAGCAGAAACATGCATCTACTTCCAATTTAACAGGGGAGAAAGAAAGGTAAATAGATTAAGTACTGTGTCAGATGGTCACATAGTTTGGCAGGACTAAAACAGTGGTGGAGCAGTAATAGTAATGGCAGTAATAGAAGTAGTTCTAATCGTAACCATAACAACCGAAGCAGTCGTAGTAACTAGCTGCAGGAGTAGAAATAGAACGGTAGTCACACGCACAGCGGCAGTAATAGTGATAATAATAGAAGTGGCAGTGTTCACAGCAGTAATCAACAGTGGGGGCAGTAACGGTAGTAATAGAAGGAGCAGTAAGCAAAGCAGTAACATCAATAGTGGGAGCAACAGTACTAGAGATAGCATCAATACCAGTAGCAACTTAGTAGTGGTAGGAATAGCAGGAGTGGGGGTAACAGCAGCAGCAGAATCAAATTAGTAAAAGCAGCAGAAGCAGTGACGCAGTAGTCATGGTTACCATGTTTGAGTACTCTCTACTAGGCACATTGTAACATTTCAGACCAGTATTGTTCACCAGTCTCCCTAACCAGCTCAGTGAGAGCAATTTTCATTGCTTTATCCTCAATTCTTGAGCCCAGCACCTGGCATAAAGAAGGCATTTCATAAATATTTAAGGGATGAGTAAATGCTTATAAACAGTCTATTTCAAGACTAAGAGAGAACTGGTCTAAAGCACCAGAGTGTTCCTTTACTATTATCATGAATCAACAGATTTTTTTTTTTCCTGGTATTTTTATTTTTCTCCTTTATTTCCTTAAAGGTAGAAACACAGAGCAGTGTATGTACCCTGCAGCTCTGGAAAAGTTCTTGGTTTCAGGAAGCAGAATTAGGAATGAACTCCTCATGCAAACAAGCAAAGATACATCACAGTGGTTCTGCAAATCACCCTGATCTTGAGCACCATTCACAGAACTTAAACCTGAGCAGAGCTCTGTATTCAGCAGGGTCATGCAGGTCATATGAGGTGCGCCCTGCAAAGATGTTCTTCTCCCAGTAATACAAAACAAAAGACTCAACAGCAAGTATAGGTAGACAGGAAGGAAGAAAACTGGTTAACAAAATGAAGAGAATTATCTGTAATAAAGGAAAATTAAGGATGTTAATGAGCCTGCTGGGACCACTTGATAATCACTGTTTAGTAAGAGGAAAAATAAACAAAGAGGAAAAAGATAGATGTTATTGAATCAGAAAATGTCCTCAGTAAATCTCCTATGTTCAGTCTTAGGGCATCCTTTGTGGTACTCTTTTTCCTTCTCTTTTTTATTCCACGATGGCTAGTTTCTATTTTTAGTCTAAAGGAGAAGTTGAGAAGACATATGAACATGATGGCTTGAAATATTTGAGGGGTTCTCATGAGACAGGGAGCCACAGTTCATACAAACACGGATCAGAATTTTCTCACAATTAGAGTCGATCAATAATATGGAGCAGTTTTCCTCAAAAAATATATGATGGTGCTTATTGTGATCATGGAAGTGTCTGAACAGAGTTGGGGTCACCTTGTGTCAGGGGAAATTTTCATTTGCACAAGTTGGCATCCAAGTGACCTTTAACTTCTGTGACTGCACCCCCCAGCTCTTCATGGGATGGGATACGAGAAGTTTTCATCTTCCTGCTATTCCAGCCTGAATGCAAGGCACGTGGCGAATGTTGACAACCAGGGGTGAGTTTCAGGGAGGTACGGGTCCCAGTGGAATCATTGGGGCAGACATTTCTAACTGATTCCAAAGGGCTGTCTGGCTCCTTCCCATTTGTTCAAGGTGAGAGGTAAGCATCCAGTGGATATTGCCCTTTCTCACCTCTCCTGAGCCTGGCCTATGGGAGGAATGAATCCAAAGTGGTAGAAATAGACTTCATCTGCTATCCTGTAAAACTTCCAGTTATAAGTTTCCTGAGCCCTCAGGAACAGCTGAGGACCGGGGCAGGTCTAATTTAGACCTACACTGAATCCTTTATCATTGTCTACCTCCCTTTACCTTGCACAGAGAACTCTTACAAGCCAATAAGAGAAAGACAGACAACCAAACAGATAAACAGGCAAAAAGATTTCCCAGAATAGGACTATGATTTGGTCCATAAACACTTAAATGTCCTTAGCCCCTTAGCCATCTTCTCTGATGGCTCAGCAGGTGAAGAATCTTCTGGCAATGCAGGAGGCCCAGGAGATGTGGGTTTGATCTTTGGGTTGGGAAGATCCCCTGGAGAAGGGCATGGCAACCCACTCCAGTATTCTTTCCTGGGAAATCCTATGAACAAAGGAGCCTAGCGGGCCACAGTCCATATGGTCTGGACATGACCAAGCAACTGAGCTCCTTAGTCATCAAAGAAATACAGAGTAATAGTACAAGCTACTATTATAATCACCCTAAAGACTGACAATAGAAAGAGTTTGTAAGAACGGAGAACAACTAGAACTGACGTGGTTGGTGTGTTTATTTGTACAATCACTTTGGGAATCTGTTTAGCAGTATCTACACTTAGCTTATTACCCAGAGATTACACTGCTAGGTATACATAGAAGGCATAATTTTGTACACCCAAAGATGGTATACAGGAATCATCAGAGGAGTGTTATTTATGATGGCCAAAAGTTAGAATACAACCCAAATATCCATCAACAGCAGAATGAATGTTCAAGGTTGATATTTCCTCAAAATGAAGTGCTAAACCGCAATGAAATAAACTACCCCTACACGCAACAGCATTGATGGATCTCCTAGTGCTAAATAAAAGAACGCGAACAAAAAGTAGTATATCCTGCATGATTCCATTTATACCAAGTTCAATAACAGGCAAAGCTAATCTGTGGTTTTAGCATTCAGAAGAGCGAGTGCCTTTGGAGTGGTGACAAAGGTTGGAAATGCACAGGGGAGCTTCAGGGAGGCTGGTAGTATTTTATTTCTTAACTCAGGCTGTGGTTAAACAGATGTAGTCCCTTTGTAAAAAAATTCATCGAGCTATACAGTTATTATCTGTGCACTCCTCTGTGGGCCGTACATCAATAAACATTTGTTGAAATGCATTATTAGAATGAAAAATCTTACAACCTTTCACGTCTTCAGGCTATTTTTACTTGCTCAATACTCAAAAATGCTAAAATTAAGACTGACTTAATGTATATCCATTCTAGGAAAGGAGAGGAAATAAAGTCGTGGACTGGAAGAAACTGGAGCGTTGCAGAACTATAGTGAAGCCTGGTGGTAGAGCTCAAGTGGGATTCTAATAAGAGCCATGAAGCCCCGACGGAACCCTGACCCAGAGGAGGTTAATGCTTGGCTTAACGCTCTGACAGGAGGAAGCTTGTCTGTCTTACATCTCTCCTTCTCGAAGGTGTTCCCTCTTGGACACAGATATCAGGGTTTATTGCCATCCCAAATTTGCTACAGATATGTCACCTGCTGTTCTTAGGGCATGATAGCATGGCCTAGGAACAAAACTGCTATCAAAACTCAATATGTTGCTTTGTGAATTAAAGCAACTTGATGAAAATTCAGTTTTAAAATTTCTCCGTTCTCCATTTTATGGTCGTTTCTTTCGATCATGACTTGTTACACACCCAGGTAATGTTTCATTCACCCCAGTCTGTATGGGATGCAGTCTACTTGTCTGTTCTAGGGCCAAGAGTTGAAACAGTTTTCCTTTGAGTTCTAATTCAGAAACAAAACTGAGAGTAGCTTCTGTGTTTAAAAAAAAATGAACTGAAAGAACTGAGAAACACTGACCTGACCGACCTGACCGATGAAGTGAGAACATGAGTGCTATTCTGACAGGAAATTCCAGCCCCTTTCCACATGTATATGTGTGTATGTTTGCATTTAGATATCTGTGCACCTATCTGTCTATCCATCCATCTATCAGAGGAGAAGGAGGAGAAGCCTGGCCGGCTACCGTCCTTGAGGTTGAAGACTCAGACACGACTGAGCGCGCACACACACACGAATATCTATGACCTATCCTTCTATCATGGCTGTTGTGTAAATGGCAAACCCCCACCCACCAGAGACCCGATGAAACCTGAACTGTGGGGTCCTCAGGGAAATTTCTGAGCCAGTCAGGTCTGAATTCTCCATTTCTCCTCTGACTTGCTCTGTCTCCTGCCGCCTGGCCCACACCGCCTTCACTAGCATGCGTGGCTTCCTCTTGTCTGCAGAGAATTCCCAGACTTCCTGGCTCTCTCCTCAATTCTGAACGTTCATCCTACCCCCATCCACCCATGCTGAAACTTCCACTGTTTGATAAAGTATAATAGGGCTTCTTAATTGAATACTCCTTATCAAGAGTTCCATAATGTGCAGAAGCCAAGTTTTTATGTTTCCTGTTTTAAGCAGCTACCTATTCCTATGTTTTCCTATTTTCTTCTCCCATTTCCCCCCAGAATTAAGCTACCTGAGAGTTTGCTATGTGACTATTGGCCACTTTCATTTTGACCAGGCCTCTGGGCACATGCTGCCCCAGCGGTGAAAGCTATCCTTAAGCAAAGGAGTAAGACCTTGTCTTTTTTGTTCTCCAGTTCTGTTCACCTTCAGAGCATAGGGTGTTTCTTCCTATCTTTTTTTTCTGGGTTTTGAGTTCCTTGAGAATGGTTTTCAACATCTGACTCATCTTAAATATTCATCCAAGCACATGTCACATAGTTTTCTACAAATACCTCTTCAATCAATTTTTAAAAATCATTGCATGCATAAATATTTTAAATATTTTTATGTTTCCCATCTTTAAAAAATACTTGAAAGTCATTTTGCACCCCAGCTCCTTTCCATGATGACACCCTGCCCCTTAGTTAGTTCTGGGTAGAAAATAACCCACGTCTTTAAGATTGACCATTGACCAATAGGGCCAACGCAAATTTTGGAACTGCATAGAATCATGAAGGTTTAACAAAAGGGAAGTAATACTAGAGTTGTATAGTCAGACTCCTGCAGGAAACAATTAGGAAAAGTAGACAAAAAAAATTTTTTTAAAGACTAAAGGACCAAGGATGACCAAATACAGGCATAGATTGGAGCAGAGTCTATCCTGGAAAGATGGAAAGAACAACAGTGAGGTGTGTGAGTTGGTGCTTTGTGACTGAGGGGACACCCCAGTCATGCATTTTGTGCAGTAGAAAACCACAGCCTTCCCAGCTGAGGTGTCAGAGGACACAGAAACCAGATGGCAGGGCAGCTGTAAAGAGAGGAGGAAGCTCTAGAAGGGAGAGAGATGCCGAGGGGGTGAACCCTGACTTCTGAACTATGTATGCACAGAAACACCCCAAGAAAAAACACAGCTCATGTTATACAGCCAAAATTTCAGCTTCTGCCCACCCCAGGGGCAACAGTTTGGAGAGAGACTCCAGACAAGTTTACTGTGAGAACAAAAATCGACACCTTCAGAGGAATAGAACAGAATCCATGCTCTATGACAAATTATCATGTCCTAAGTTCATTTAAAAAAATCACTAGAAATATGAAGAGAGAGAAAAATTGACTAAAACAGAAAAGCAAAAACAGTAAAAAAAAATCACCCCTGGATGACCCAGATATTGCAATTAGCAGATGAGATTTTAAAACAATTACTACAAACACATTCAGGGACACACAACAAAACAATTTTATAATGAATTAACAGATGAGTAATCTTAGGAGGGGAATAGAAACTGTAAAAACAAAAAAAGTTGCAAACTCCTCAAAACTACCTGCAAACAGATGTTTATGACAACTTTATTGATAATTGCCAAAACTTGGAAGTAATCAAGATGCCTTTCAGTAGGTGATGGATAAATAAATTATGGCACATCCAGTCAATGAAACATTTTTTTACTGTTAAGAAGGGATGAGCTGTCAAGCCATGAAGAGACAAGGGGGAAACAATTGCATATTTCTAAGAGAAAGTCAGGGCTTCCCTGGTGGCTCAGTGGTAAGGAATCCACCTGCTAATCAGGAGACGTGGGTTCAACGGTCAGGAAGATCCCCTGGAGTAGGAAATGGCAACCCGTACCAGTATTCCTGCCCAGAGGGTCCTATAGACTGAGGAACCTGGCAGGCTACAGTCCATAGGGTCGCAAAGAGTCAGACACAACTTAGCAATTGAACAACAACAAGAGAAAGTCAACCTGAAAGGTGATGTCCTGTGTGATTTCAACTAGAAGACATTCTGGAAGAGACAAAACTGGGGTCAGGGAAAAGACCAGTAGTTGTCGGGGGTTGGAAGAGAGGGAGAGGAGGAGGGTTGGAGCACAGAGGCTGTCAGGGCAGCAATACTATGTCGCATGACTCTGCAGTGAAGGGTGCACGTTATGGATGGGTGCATGTCAGCACCAGGAGTGACCCATAAGGTGAGCTGTGGACTTTGAGTAGTTATGGTCCGTCAGATGTAACAAATGTCCCGCTCTCATGGAGCACTCTAATAATGGGGAGGCTATGCATGTGTGAGGGTTTTGCCAGTAAAGTAACTAGTTTTATACTAAATTTGGAGTTGATTTTTGTCCTATTAACGTGAAGTCAAAATTATGTTTCATTGTTTTAAATTATTCATTTCCCTGCTGATCAAAAATTAATGGATCTATTTCCATAAGTGAGCAAAAAATATGAAATACACACATACTGCTTGCTTGCGTCATTTGTTTTTGTCCACACACGGCTGTCTCTATTCAGACTTGCATTTTTCTGGACCAGTCCATCAGACTTTCCAAGCGCTGCTTGCTATACTTCAGTTCTCTTGTAGAGGAAGTAGCAATTCCATGCTCCATTATGTAGTACTATTAACTTTTTTTTTAGCTCAACAACAGAATATTATGTTTTACTATGTTTTCTCCTGCCTAGAAAATAGATATTTATTTCTTAATAAAATAGTGCTATGAAAAAATAAATAAATAAAATAAAATAAAATAGTGCTATGTGTTTTCTCCAAGATTACTTAAGACTTAGGTGAGATATTAGAACAATAAAATAAAAAATTAAAAACTCAAAGGATTTCACTACTGAATTTGATAAAATGACTACACTCTAAGTGCTCAGCATCCTTTTTGCATAACATATGCTTTTATATATTTCAGGAGAAGATCCATCATATTGTCATAATATAAGGAAAAACGGTCAACATACATTGGAATGAAATTTCCTAAACTATGAAAAGCAGATTAGAAATATTTGTAGACCAAAAAAAAAAATGAGTGCTCTGAAGTCAAGTAAAAATATTACCAATATTCAATTTAATTCAATAAGTGTTTACTGAGAGCCTACAATGTCATGGGGTTATGTTGTTTTAGTTATTAAAGGAAATTTTACAACTATTATGTGTTTCAATATAATATGATTTTATATACATGTCTTTTGAAATGTGATGAAAATAGACTAATGAAAACACTGGAAAAATTCAAAAGAATACCTCAAGAAGAAAATAGGCAATTGCCTAGTAATATTTGACAAATTAAAGACATGAAACTTCACTGCTTCAAATATGAGCCATCAGCTGCAAATTTAATTCACAAAGCTCTTCACCTATCAGCAGGAGCAGGCAGTAGAATTGGCTTTGATGAATGAGCTGTTAAAACTTTTGCCATCTTTTTTGAAAACATGTTTCATTTTCTTCCTAAATTTCAGGGCCATACCCTTCGTGATTCATACAATTAAACAAGGACAATAAATCTTAAGAAGAAAGTGAGGAAACAGAGTTGTAGGCCTGTTGAGAAAGAATAAATCACCACCCACAGCAGAACAATTACATGGGTTAAGCATGAGTCTGATCTCTTGGCAGTCTGTTGAGTTAAGCAAAGAAGACTGTGCAGTGTAGGCGCGTACAGTCTACCCTAAAGGCCTTGTGGAAATTGCCTTGTACATGATGAGAGTCTCTGGAGGAGATGCGTCACTTTCACCCATGACAGAGTCCATCAGGTAGGTGTCCCACCCAGAGTAACATTGTTACAATGCTGTGAATAAGACACACCAACCAACAAAAATCTCAGCATGTCCTTGAGCACTGGAGTCCAGAGGGCAATTTTTGTTTTTACTGGCCTTTAGATATCTTGCTCTGGGGTCACACTGTGGTGTTTTAGTCACTAAGTCATGTCTGACTCTTGCGATCCCATGGACTGTAGCCCGCCAGGCTCATCTGTCCATGGGATTTTCCAGGCAAGAATACGGGAGTGGGTTGCCATTCCCTCCTCCAGAGAAAGCACATAAGAGCAATAGTCAATGCGGGCTCAAGGCATCAGAGATTTTTGGAGGGAAGTAAGTCTAAGATGAAGAGGCAGATGACCAAGAATTACATACCCCAGGTGAGGAAAGAATATTTTAGGCAAAGAGAATTGCATGCGCAATATCCTGAAAATGGGTGAAATGTGCCCTATTCAAGGTGAAAAAGAAGAATGTGCTGTGCCCAGAGCTCTGATCAGGGAGACGGAAGAATGAACAGGTGTGGAGCGTGCAGGCAGAGGAAGTGCTGTCAGACACCTGCTGGCAAGGGGACCACCAACAACTGGATTCCCCTCCTCAGGGGGCTTCCCTCGTGGCTCAGTTGCTAAAGAATCTGCCTACAATGCGAGAGACCCGGGTTCGGTCCCTGGGTCAGGAAGATCCCCTGGAGAAGGAAATGGCAACCCACTCCAGTACTCTTGCCTGGAAAACGCCATGGACGGAGGAGTCTGGTGGTCTACAGTCCATGGGGTCACAAACAGTCAGACATGACTGAGCGACTTCACTTTTCCTCAGGCCAGTGCTCCAACTGGATCTGGATTTTTAAAAGACCCCTGGGCTGCAACCCTGAGCATGTCAGGAAGCAGGCGAGACTGGACACAGAACAGCGGTTGCAGGGTCATTAAAAGTAGAGAACTGCCCACGATCTCACTGAGGCATGGGGTTGGCAGGAATAGGGGAGAACCGCAGTAGAGATGGAGAAGGATGGAGGTGCTTACAAGTTAGAAGCACGGGCTTGGCGGGTGACGGTGAGCCAAGAGAGGAACAGCAGAGGCCATGGCCCAGACAGAGGGCCAAAATGAGGCCCATCTGCTGACTGCAGGTTTGCGAGGAAGGGAGAGAGCTTGCTTGAACCTGAAGCATGTGCGGGACTGTAGGGCATCTAGCATCAGTAGGAGCTGGAAGTCAGGAGACATCCTTCTGGGAGAAGCAAACTCAAGAGCAGGTGGTGTCAGCCACGGCGGGAGGAAGCAGGGAGGGCATCCCAGGAGGAGCCTTGAACGCAAGGACCAAGAATCCACCAGAGAAAGCAGCGGAAAGCCAGTGTCCGACAAGCAAGGACATTTTGTCAAGGGCCCCCCGAGGGCCAGGCTTTTAAGAGGGAAGGAGGACGCATAGCATCAGTTCCTGCACGCACGCCCCAGACGCTCGGCAGGCCTGCCACGGTTGCCTCTAAAATGTATCTTCAACAAACAGCCAAGAACAAACCCAGCCCCCCGATCTTCCAATCTGTTCATCAGTATCATTTAGGGCACAGTTATAGAAACTTCTAGAAGTTATTGCCAACCTTCACCTTTTTATGTGCCCTCAGAAGGTGATTGCAGGAATTTGCTAAGCCCCTGAATGTTTCTAGCATGGTGTTTCTCTCATTTCTCACGCTGGCCTGAGAATAACACCACCACCGATCCCAAGACCAGGGGGGCTCATTTGACGTGACTCGCTCTCCTCGAGCCCCCGCCGGACCGTGGGGAGCATGGCTTTCTTTTCTGGTCAGCTGGAAACCTGGGTGTCATCTCACCCTGAGTGTCACTAGACTCCCCAGGTGAGCCCAGCCCACGTCCCCGTCAGCCCTGAGGATCACGTGGACAGAGCCAGTGCCTTCAGGGAACTCGGGATGTCGCCCCTTTATGGCGCACATATCCACCAAGACTTGCAGGGGGGAGGCACAGATTTTAGACCAGAGGTGATTTGAAATCCTGGCCCTGTCTTTAAGCGTGACCTGGGGTGAGCTATGACTGCTTGAAATGTTCGTTTCCTTACTTATTCAGTGAAGGTGAAAATGTCCATCGCCCAGAGTTACGATAAGGACTGAGTGCTGTCGGGAATTCAGAGCTTCCCACGTTGCTAGCACATAACAAGCATGGAAAAAAGTACCAGTTCCCCCCATGACCCTGATCCTTAAAAACAAACGCATGATCCTCCAAAGCAGAGACGGTTTCTTCCCAGTGCTGGCAATCTCATATTCTTGTTCCAAAGACCAAACTCTTGTGTTAATACAAAACGGGTTGAGTTGGGAAGGATCAGTGATGGAGTCCAGGGTTGAGAAAGGCTAAGGGCAGGCGCCTGGCTGTTAGGAAAAAGGTTAGCATGCTGATGGCTCAAACAAAGGACAAAGGACAAGGGCTGAGAATTGCAAACACGGAAGCGGAATCCTAGCAGAGACCCACGCTGAGTGTTGAAAGAATAGCACGCAGAGGGGGATGCTCACATACAGGCAGACAGACAGGTGATGAGACTGAAATGATGTCTGGGGAAAAAGAGAGCAAATTGTAAAGGGGCAGAGAGGAGGCCGCTGGGGACTTCCTGAGTGTAATCAAGCTCCTCAGGATCTCCCGAGGCTGAATTACGGAGGTCACACTGACATCCGTGTTGGACATTTACAGGGTGCACACGCTGATAAGTAAGGACCCTACCCCTCAGAAGCTATCAGATAGAGTTGGATAAATAAGATACGTCCACAAAAGTAACAGAATAGTATGTAAGGTCACGGGGAGTGTACAGCAAGTGAGGATGCGTCAGGGAGTGAGTTTTGCCCTGGTGCAGACCATCTGTGAAAGCTGGCTTCTTAACCAGTTATTTAACCTCTTTGGGCCTCAAGTGTCCTGCAACTGAGTAAGGATGTTCCAGTACACTAACAGGGGTATAGAAAAGCCATCAGTAAGTGGCGGCTACTCTCGTCATTAGCCATTATTAGTGGCTTTGGGTAACTCGCTTCATTCCTGCATATTGGTTCTCTCATCTCTAAAGTGGAAAGAGTGGACAAAAATGCTAAAGCCTCATTGATCCTAAAAATCCATGAATGATACAAACTAGAAGAAATCTAATTCAAAGCAGGAGGTATTCCCACGGGGGCTGGAGGGGGATGGTCTCCCAATGTACACTTCCTGGCAAAGAAGTTCCTGGTGACATGACGTTTGCTCATAGGCAATCTCCTCCTTAGGGGCAGGTGAGAGATACCCAGAAAGAGAGCTGAGCGATCAGGCTGGGGAGGAAGAGGGCGGTTAACCGAGAAACGCTGCAAATGACACGTAACACACGTAGAACTTGTCCCGTAGGAAGTAGGGAGCCGCTGAGGATCTGAGACAGCGGGAGACCAGGGTTCAGTCCCTGAGTCGGGAATGTACAATTCCCCAGCATGGACAATTTCCACCTTTACAAGGCTATACTATAGTCAGCTCAGCCTAGATGTCCCAGGCGGTGCTAGTGGTAAAGAACTCGCCTGCTGGTATGGAAGACTTAAGAGACCCGGGTTCCCTGGGTCAGGAATGATCCCCTGGAGGAGGGGATGGCAACCCTCTCTAGTACTCTTGCCTAGAGAATCCCGGGGACAGAGGAGCCTGGCGGGCTGCAGGCCTTAGGGTCACACAGAGTCGGACACGACTGACGTGACTGAGGAGCAGCAATGGGTTGACGTGCCACTTCAGGGTGTTTCTGGCTGTGGTTTGCAGACAAGATTGGTCAGAAACGCAGATTCTAAAGAAAACAAGTCAGCAGATAATCGCAATCTTTCAGACCCAAAATAATACAGCTCTGAACTAAGGCAGGGGCAGGGGACACAGGAAAAGCAGGAGACATAGCACTCAAGCCCGAGCAGGACGGAGAGGACCCCCTCCAGCGGACACGGGCCCCCAGCCTGAGTGTCTTCATCTGTGGGGTCTTCAGCCCCTTGTTTGGACAAAATTGCACGCACTTAGGTTTTGCTAATGGATGACAACCAACAATAGGTATGCCTTTGCTCCCATTCTATTCTCGTCTTAAAATAAACCATGATCCGCTAGTCACAGCTGCACTTGCACAAAGAAACACTAGTCTTTGACTTGCAAGGGAAACAGCTGAGAAGGGAGAAAACAAACAAAACTGCAAGATCTGAGATTTCATCTGGCGTGAGAATGGTTTTCTAAAACTGTTTCTTACCCTAAACTGCTTCCTGTCTCATTTGAAAGCCTCCCCAGTGGGCTGTGACCCCTCTCACACGGGCGATGGGAAGGCCCCCCATCACAGGCAACCACTCCTCTTCCAGACCTCCCATTCTTGTGGCAAGAGCAAACACTGGTGCCCTTCGAATCACTGCTAAAGATACACATCGAGGGGAAAGGGGGCATCATTTGTGGAAAAGTCAAAGACTTCGATGCTTGAAGGTCACTGGCTTCACAGAGGAAGTCACAGACGCTACTTTTCAAAGGTCAACTGGAAAAATAGAAGATTCTCCTCTTGGCCTTCTCTGGCTCTAGAGTAATCGGATGCTAAAAACATCAATAAATGCTTGGGACAGCTTTCAAGGGAGCATGTAAACCTTAATGTTATCTGATATTTGGATTGTATGAACTCGAGTGAATTGCAGAAAGTCTGATTCCAGGCAAGGCATCAGAGCTCCAGATCTAACATGGTACCACATGCTTCTGTCCGTCGGCTGTGAGCTGGGTACAACAGCAGAGAGATGCATTGCAATTTGGATTTCTTTTATTCCTAAAATGAAAAAGAGAGACAGACGGGAAAGTAGTCAGGTTAGGGTGGCTGAGAAAAACTGACTGGAAACGTGGGCAGGGGCTCCATCCTGGAGGTGAGCTGTCACGCGGGGCTGCAGAGGATACCTCGCAGGTGCAGATGGTGGCAAAGCCGGCCTTCAGAGATGGTGCTCCCAGTAAATAGCTCTCCTTGCCCCCTGGTGCCTCCTGCCTCCAGCCTGTCTGTTGTTGGTGCCAGGAATCCAGGCTTCCATGATGGAAAGGAAATTGACAAAGACACAGTAACCCAAAGGCCAATGAATACTTCCGCTTTTCTTTCAGGACAGTTCTCCCTTCTGTGAAGCTTTCCTAGCAAGGTTCCCACACTGATTCTCCTTCCTCTAAACCTTTTCATAACCTGAGTCTTGGAATTTCCTATGAATTGCTTTTCAGCATCTCATTTTCTTAGTTAACTTTTCCTAAAAGACACCTAGTCGACTCAGCCCAGCTCCTCTCATGTTTGAATTCACTCCCAAACAGTTGGTCATCTGGCTTCCAGACAGGAGAGATGAGACCCCCAGCGACAGATGTCTCATTGCTTGTGGGGTAAGTCTATTCCACCTGAGGACAGAGAGGACCCTTGGGAAATTAGAGGTTTTGGAACATGCCCACCTATTAGTGGTGGAGATATAAATTTTGGTGTTTCTGGAGGGCATATAGGCAAAACATACAGAAATATTTTACAACGTTCATACCCTTTGACTCAGAAATTCCACTTTTAGGAATTTATCCTAAAATGTCAACGTGAGTTGTCCCAGTCAAAGGCACCTCTCCCAACTCCACACTCACTGAAATGGGTCACAGGGCTTCCCTGGTGGCCCAGCTGGTAAAGAATCTGCCTGCAATGTGGGACACCTGGGTTCAGTCCCTGGGTGGGGAAGATCCCCTTGAGAAGGGAAAGCCTGCCCACTCCAGTATTCTTGGGTTTTCCTTGTGGCTCAGCTGATAAAGAATCCACCTACAATGCAGGAAACCTGGGTTCAGTCCCTGGGTGGGGAAGATCCCCTGGAGAAGGGAAAGAATACCCACTCCATTATTCTTGCCTGGAGAATTCCACGGATGGTACAGTCCATGGGGTTGCAAAGAGTTGGACACGACCGAGTGACTTCACTTTCACTTTTTTCAGGAGAGATACAGCACTTGAACCCCAGGAAATCAGCAAATGCTACAGTTAGGGCCTTTTCCCCACAAGCTCCAGAAAGCATTTTCCGCATACCACTGAGTGAGCCCAAATATGTGCGTGCCTGCTCAGTTGCTCAGTCGTGTCCAACTCTTTGAGACCCCCATGGACTGTAGCCCACCAGGCTCCTCTGTCCATGGGATTCTCCAGGCAAGAATACTGGAGCGGGTTACCCTTCCCTCCTCCAGGGGATCTTCCTGACTCAGGGATGGAACTCACATCTCCTGGGTCTCCTGCACTGGGCAGGCAGATTATTTACCACTGAGCCACTGAGGAAGCCCCACCCAAATGTTAAGCTAAAGTATATTCATTACAGAATGCTGTAGATTAAACAGAGGACAAAGTAAATGTCCATACAGGTGATAATTAAATGAATGGTAGCATGTC
This sequence comes from Cervus canadensis, assembly GCF_019320065.1. Lineage (NCBI taxonomy): Eukaryota > Metazoa > Chordata > Mammalia > Artiodactyla > Cervidae > Cervus > Cervus canadensis. Next base: position 33,842,820 of record NC_057418.1, on the reverse strand, counting down.
CATATTATGGAATATCATGCAACCTTCAAAATGAGATTAAGTAAAAACGTGGAAATACATGTATACCTTTAATAAAAGATAAAAGCAGGTTATAAAGGAGGGGCCATGATAAAACCCCACTTTTGCTGCAAGGGATGGAGCAAGAGAAAATAATCAGTGAGACTTTTAACTGACTGGTGGGATTTTTGTTTGTTTGTTTGTTAGTTAATCAGTATGTGCTAAGTCTTCTACAATAAACATACAACTCTTTTGTAACATTACAGCATTAAGGATCAGTTTTTAAAGACACACACATATATTCCCCATCAGAGCCCATACTTAACTGCAGAGTTTCTTGTCTGACACATTCTTTTCCGTAGTTTTTGTGAGGGAAAACTGCTGAAGGGTTGGCAGAGGCAGGGAGGCCCGGATAAAGTAGAAGCTGTGTCAGGGCAGCTGACAGGAGGCGTCTCCTCACGGGCGTCCCCACTGGCGTGTGACACTCGTCTACACAGGACTTACACAGAATTGAGGGAATAATCAACACAGCACGAGATCGATAGTCTCGTCAAAGTCACCATATTTCCTGATTTTTCCCATTTAAGAAGCAGGTCGGTCACTTATGCCAGTATCACAACAAAGCTGAAAACCTGCCCTTTCTCCCTCTTTGGTCCAAGACTTCCCTTTCTTTCTGGGAGCTGCCTCTGCACCCCTGTCAGAGACGTTTGAATGCTGGCGCTCTCCCAGGTAAATAGCAAGGACCACATAGACCCCTCTGGTGATGGAGGCTGACTTCACTGGAAGAGGTCCTCCCAGCTCCCACTGGAAAAGAGCTGCCCCAGAGGTGGCCTGACCTCTGAAGATGGGAACCATCTTCTGAACGCTAAGGGAAGGCAGTCCTGTTCCAGAGCCTCCCTGCCTGTGGGCTCACAAGGGAAACTCTGGGCACGATTCTGTGAGATGCTCCTTCTTAAGGACAGGCCCTTAAAGCAAGGTGGCCAGTTGCCTTGACGCCCTGTCTGGCCCTGGGTGGGACCATGGGCCTCACACAGCTTGGCCTCTCTCTGTGCCTTGGCCACCATGCTAGACAGAAGGGGCTGATGAAATCTTCCACCTCCTTCCAGAACTATCTGCTCCAACCTGACCCAAGACACGAGCAAGACGCATGTAGAGCGGCTGGAGAAGCTCAGAGGGGCGCCTGTCCCAAGAGTCAGCGCTTCTCATAGAATCTGCCGGGGGAGGGCCCTGGCGTGGGGATTCCAGTTTCCCAGGTGATGCGGAGGTGCATCCAGAAAGCTTCACACCCTCTCACGCATGTGCTGCTGGAGGGAGGTGAGCCCACTGCTTCCACCACGGTTCTTCTCCCCGGAGACCAGAAATCAGAGCGTTAACAGTTACTCCAGCCCTGGGGTGCTGGGTATTAGCGATGCCTCACGGGGTGTCCTGAATTATTCAGAGCGCATCTTCGGGCTGTTGAAGGATTTCCAAACCCCCTGCCCCCCTACCACCACCACCAAACTTTTTCTTTCTAAAGAGACTAGTGAAAGCATCTGTAAATGCTTCAAAGGGGACAAAGTCTACAGCCAACCCGTGATGCCATGACGGAACTCAAAAGGTCCTGGGAAGAGGCAAAACCATGGATTTGAAGGGGAATTTCTCATGAGGTGAAATCTTAGAGGCATGTGGCGAAATCTTCTGATGTGAACTCGTCAAAAGATTAAAGTGTTCCATCTCCCCTTGGCAGGGTGAGATGAGCTGCTGGGAACCCAGAGAAAAGGGGAAAAAAAATGTTCTTTGTGATAGAGAAGCTGTTTGATAAATTACCAGATATAACGGGTCTAATTCTTCCATCCCTAGATCAGAAAAATAAAAACTCTAATGCCATTAATGGAACAGCAGAGAAGAGAAGTAATGTAAAAATACAGAGGGAAAGAGATACAGAATGGAAAGAGAATATTCACATGAACTATCCTTCCTCTTAAAGTTTTGTGAGACCGCTTTTCGTCTTGTGGAGGTGGGTTGAGAGGTTAAAGAGATAGCAACCACATACTTAGACTAAAAAGCTTTCCATTAGCACTGTTCATAAATTTTAATGCTTCAAATGAGGACAAATTAAGGTTATCAGAAGGAAAAAAAAAGTGGTAACTGTCATTATTTCCGGTCTAAGTTTTTGCCTAAGAAAAGGAGCAATGTCTATGCACCAAGGCTGTCTTCTTCACTTTACTTTCTACATTTAATTTCAGGGAAAACAAGCAAGTGTGATTATAATTACTCCAAGCAATTCCAAGACATTGTTGCCCTGACACATTGCACACAATTCCTGTTTTTCCTCCAGGACTCCACGACGGATTCAAATGCATGTGTTCAGTCTAAATCTGTGGTCTGTCCTGCCTCCCCAGCCAGGAAATAATCCACAGAGAGCACAGCCAGATATTACAGTGCGTTCTCTGAGTCACTCCAGGTCACGCCATCAAGCTTCTTCCAAGGAGTGAAGGGTAGGGAAACAGTGTCACAAGGGTCAGGGAGAACGCGGAGCAGAGCTTCACATTCTGTTCCCGGCCCAAATTCTTGCCCCCCCAATCTAAATAAGAATAGATGTGCCTCCTACGCTAGAAATGTATGGAAATAGGAAAGGCGTCCATGAATTTTGATCCACTAACCTATAATCCACTAAGACTCATGATGCTAACATTTCTGCAATTCCTCCACTGAATAAGGAAGTTGGATGCTTAAAACTCTTGCTAAAAGTTTAGATGCCTATGTTTGGGAAGTCCCCGATCTTTTTCTTCTTGCTTTGTGAGATTGTGCATCCATTCATGGCTTATGTGGCCAAGAGCATAGACTTTGGGGTAAGACAGAGCAGCTTGTTCCTATCTCTACCGTTTACTTATTGTATGATCTCAAGTAAGTTAGTTAACCTTGTGAAATGTCAAGTTTTCTTGTCTATAAAATGGGAATCATAATAAAAATGTTTCATGATATCAGAAACTCAGTGTGATCTGTTTCCTCTTATATTTCACATGCCTTAAAAAAAAAAAAAAAGGCTAGAGCTACGCATAGAGTGAATGGATAAATTCTGATAAGAATTAATTTAAGGAAAGGCAACTAAGTTCCTCAGCACACTTCTCATCCATAGTAATTACTCAGTTAACATTGATTATCACAGTTATTGTAAAAGTAAGTCAATGAGAGACTAAAAGTATCTTTATTCTTGATATTATAGGAATTTTAGTTTCCTGGAAAGGGAGCTGTTTTCACCCAGGGAGCAAATTCAGCAAGCTTGCCCCGATCGCTTCCCTGGTAGCTCAGACAGTAAAGAATCTGCCTACATTGTGGAAGACCTGGGTTTGATCCCTGGGTAGGAAAGATCCCCTGGAGGAGGGCATGAAAACCCGCTCCAGCATTCTGGCCTGGAGAACCCCACGGACAGAGGAGCCTGGCAGGCTACAGTCCATGTGGTCACAAAGAGTCAGACACAACTGAGCAACTCAGCGTTACCCTGACCACCTGCTTCCAGCCTGGTGGGATTAATACTACGTGGTGAGGTGGAATGTAGGTTAAATGAGATAACGTCTGTGTTAGCTCAGAACCTCAGTGAGCACTGGTTGTGATTTTCATCCACTCTTGTCATCGTCTTTGTCTGAGGCTGGAGTGCAGAGGGCGCATAGAGACCTGGGCTTAATTCTCTTCCTTTCTACTGATGAGGCAACTTGTCCAGAGTTGTCTAGAACTTCACAACCAGGGGCTGACACTTTCTCTCTGGTTTCTGAGGCCTCTCTTCTAACTCAGGTAGGTGTGACTTGTGTAACATGCGTGTGTCCCAAGGGCGGCTGTGGGGCAGAGTGAAGACCACAGAGTCACGGGATGTCAGAAGGAAAAGGAATATTAAACATCGTTAATCCAAAACGTTCCGTTTCCAGGGGTGATACTCAGGGGGTCGAAACGCTTCAGTCCATGGGGTCACAGAAGAGTCAGACACGACTCAGCAACCAAACAGCAACAACCACCTAAGAATGTTTCTGTCATTTCATCACAGCACCCAGACAGCATGCAGCCAACTTGGAGCGATTAGGTTCATCCTAGCTTTGGAAGAGGGTTGTCCTCAAGAAATTAAAAACTCAAGACAAACAAAAGTTTAAGAATGAATGAAGATAGCATTTACCACCTATGAAATTTTTTAAAAGGCGTATTGCCATAAAGCCAAGGCCATGTTTGGAACATAGGGTCACCATCCGCTGCGGATTACTGCACTGGTGAAAGTGAAAGGGAAGTCGCTCAGTCGTGTCTGACTGTGACCCCGTGGACTGCAGCCCACCAGGTTCCTCCGTCCATGGGATTCTCCAGGCAAGAATACTGGAGTGGGTTGCCATTTCCTTCTCCAGGAGATCTTCCTGACCCGAGGATCGAACCCCGGTCTCCTGCACTGCAGGCAGACGCTTTACTGTCTGAGCCGCCAGGGAAGCCCATTGCACTGGTAGACGCTCCAAGTCCCGCCCAGGTGCTTTACACCCAGCGTCTCACATGTCGCCACAGCCCCGGGGATGTGTATGTCCATGTCTACTTTGTGCATGAGAAAAGAAAGGCTCAGAGATTGTGGGCAACCGAGAAATACACACTCCTAGGCTCACTCCAGAGTAGCTGAAATCAAATCTCCAGTCATGAGACTCATGCATTTGTGATATTATGAGTTCCCCGGGTCAACCTAAGGGCAAGACCAGGCTGGAAAGCATGGGTTAGGTCGCGTTGCTCAACTAGGTGTAAATTATTGAGATCAGCCAGCTAAATGATGGTTCTAAGATGCAGTTCAAGCTGTTTTTCTCTGCTCTCTGCTTTTCCACTCTGCTATTATGAGTAGTATGGGTTTCGTCTTTAAGAATAAAAATCTTATAAAGAAGCATCTGGATAGCAGGAAAGAACTTTTGAGAATGAAAATTGTGATATTATATATAAATGAAAAGTGCTTGTCTGAAAAAAAATCTTAACTGTTTTCCTGAGTCTAAAATGAGAAGTTGCCTGCAAAGGAGCCGGCCCATCATAGAGGCCCAGCCAGTGGCTGGGAGGCCATGGGGTGTCCCAGAAAGAGCTTGGGTTTTGAAATCCGACAGACCTAAATTCAAATCCTAGGGGCTCCACAATGTAGGCAATCACGACAGTTGGTGATATTACCTGCCTTGCAAGATTGCTCTGAAAATCAAAACTTAAAGGTATGTCCAACTCCCCTAAACAGTCCTTAGGACATAACTGTGATCAAAATAATGTGAATTTTCTCCCCCATAACCTCATCCATCTCCACTACTTTGCTTCTCTCTTCTCTTTACTGAGACTACCTTCCCGTTGGGCAAGGTGCCACGTTCCCTTCTAAGACTGCCTCTATTGCTAACCCAATAAGCAATACAGCACTTTTTGCTTTCTAATCTCACAAACTTTTCTATCTTGAGTGGGGGAAAGGTATTTCTTAAAAAGTGGCCACATTTCCCAAAGATTATTTGTTGTCATTTTTTAGCCACTCAGTCATGTCCGACCCTTTGCGACCCCATGGACTGTGGCCCTCCAGGCTCCTCCGTCCATGGGATTTCCCAGGCAAGAACACTGGAGCGGGCTGCCATTTCCTCCCCCAGGGGACCTTCCCGACCCGGGGATCGAACTCGAGTCTTCTGCTTTGCCAGGAAGATTCTGTATCCCTGAGCCACCAGGGAAGCCCACAGATTATTTACATATATTAAAATTAATCATTTTGGAGTTTTTTGCTCTAGTGAAAGCTTTATAGTTTGACTTTCCAAAATAAGGCATCCATATAAAGATTTGCTTTAGTTCTTTTTCTGATGGATTATCAAACTTAATCCTTTGATCATTATCAGATAGCCCTTCATGCCTGACTATGCACCACACTGATCACCTTCCATTACCAAACCCAAGGCCATGTATGTGACTGTGGGTACTTAATTTGCCAAGACAGTTTTAATATTGGGTAACTTTATTCTTTTCAATAATTGAGAAGTATTAAATATATAACAATGTGAGTTAGGTGTCACACCTTTAGATGATCTTTATATAAATCATCTACTTTCATGTTAAGAAATTACACTGTTTTTATAATATATGAATTCATTCATATTACTGTCTAAATGGGTAAAAAGTTAAATAATGACTTGACATATAATGAATCTTCTTAATTGAAGTGAATAAAATTATGTAAAATTGGAACTGTCTCGGATAATCTGGAACATATGGTCACAATAAATATAGTTTCCTTCCTCTGTGTACTTCGGAAGTAGTCATACTATGATCTCACATGAATTAGAGAAACTTACCAGGAGCAAAATTACAGAATAGCTATATTGTACACAGAAACTCCCTCGGTTAGAAAATAACCAGGCAGCGCTAACAAAAAATATTTAGCACTGAAGAAATGAAATAGATTAATTCAATACAGACTACTCAGTGTCCACAAGATCAACAAGAAAGAAATGTATAGTAACTGCTGCTCTGAGCTTTGGTTGTTTAATATGATGCTACATGTACTGAAAATAACTCAAATTGCAAATATGAGGATACCACAAACTAGTACAAATTAATCGTGGAACAGAAAGGCCTCTTGTGTTAAAGTGTCTGAAGGACTAGTTTATGGACCAGTATCCAAGTCAACAAAGACTGTGCAGAAACTTAACTCACATCATCACACTGTTAACTGACTGGTTTCACCTCTGCCAAGAGGTATTCTCTGGGGCATTTAGTACATCCTCCTTTGTAATGAGTAGCTGCTCAATGCAGTTTCATCAGCAGGTGCATTCTTTATCAACCCACTCAGACAAGTGATACCCTTAGAGCTGTTCAGCCATTAGACCCACGCTCCGTTGACATCTTGTGGGCTGAATACCAATGCCCAGCACCGGCAGAGGTCTGTGTGCCAGGCTTTACCCTCAGTGGTGGACTGGTAAATCAGTCTCCTGGGGCAGAGGAGGGATGCTTACCTGCCAATGGCTGTGGTGTAAATTCTTCCACCATAGCCAGCTTCAAGCTACTAACAGTTTAACAATTGCTTCTCGAAATCAATGCAAGCTGACTCAAGCACACAAGTATCTGATTATTGAATTAACAGTAAAACAACGAGGCAGGTAGACCTGAGTTCTTAGATGAAGAAACTCAGGCTTGGAGAAGTGAACCAAGCCGGCCAAGATCACACAGCTGACAAGTAGCCAAGTTGGGATTTGAGTACAGGTTGCCTGTACAGGAAGCTTTTTAGACATATACCTTGCAAGGCTGTTTGGAGAATCACATAAAATGCTTATTTGAAAATAGTATAAAATATCTTTATTGACATGGTATAATACAGTCTAATGACAGATAAGCTATGTTACTATTCCCTAAGCATCTGGGAAGAATATATTTCTAAACAAGATAAGGAGACATTTCCCTGGTGGTCCAGTAGTTAAGACTCTGCATTCCCAAGGCAGGTTCGATCCCTGCGTTGGGGAATGAAGATCCCATATGCCACGCAGTGTGGCCCAAAAATAATAAATATTATATTTCAAAAGATGCAAAGTGCTTTTCTCTGAAATGATTGCCCTTAAATCACATATTGTACAATCATCATGCCCCATGAAGTTGCAGAACCATCTGACTGAACCCAACAGTAGGGTAGGCACCATGCTGGTCTCCATGACTCGTAGTTGACTGAGATAGGCTCCCTGTCTCCAGGGAGCTTACCACCTAGCAGGCAGGCTGCCCAGGAAACCCTCCCTAATCTACTTAGAGATAAGCCAGGGTCTTAAAGGAACCAAGCATCTGAATCAGTGACTGGGGAGGTTCCCCTGCTCTGAATTTTGCAGAAGAAGAGGAATCATCCCTAGAGTCTGGTGATCAGAGGCCAGAATCACCATGGACTCTTGTCAAAACACACTAGCTAAGGTTCAACCCAGGTATTTTGGTTTGATAGTTCTTGGGTAGGGCTGGATATTCAGATATTAATAATCTCCACAAGTGATTCTATATATTTCTCTGATTTTTTTACCAGAATATTAGAAACTACACTTATTATATCTTCCAAACATATCACAGTTAATCCTTAATATCTGGGGACTCTTGCTGATATCAACAGTAGGAATGATGCTACCATTGACTTAGGCCATATTTCTACACAGCTTCTTCATTTTTAATTGGAGGAGGGCATGGAAACCCACTTCAGGATTCTTACCTGGGGAATCCCATGGTCAGAGAAGCCTGGCAGGCTACAGTCCACAGGGTCACAAAGAGTTGGACATGACTAAGGGAAATCAGTCCTGGTTGTTCATTGGAAGGACTGATGTTGAAGCTGAAACTCCAATATTTTGGCCATCTAATGTGAAGAGCTGACTCATTTGAAAAGACCCTGATGTTGGGAAAGATTGAGGGCAGGAGGAGAAGGGGACGACAGAGGATGAAATGGTTGGATGGCATCACCAACTCAACGGACATGAGTTTGGGTAAACTCCGCGAGTTGGTGAGGGACAGGGAGGCTAGGCATGCTGCGGTTCATGGGGTCGCAAAGTTGGACACGACTAAGCAACTGAACTGAAGTGACTTAGCACACACACACACTGATATCAACAGTAGGAATAATGCTACCATCGACTCAGGCCACATTTCTACTCAATTTCTTCATTTTTAATTTTAGAGCTCCTTCCTTGCAAAATTAGTTGAGCTTGATTTTTTAATAACCTGAGAACTGTTTCATCCTATCCCATTTTTCTGTTTCTCTTAAACTGAGGCTCATAATTTAAGCTAACCACATTTTCCCTGAGCTCTGAAACTGTAGAATTAGTATAGTATATGTTTCTCTCTTTATTACTATAGACAGTAGAAACTGCAGAATATAGTTCCAGTCAAAATATCACCTAATAAACAATCTGCCAAAGACTCTGAAAGCTCCCTACAGAATTCCATCATAACAATGGCCGTAAAAACAGCATTTTATCCCCAGATCATGCTATGTGTTTATTCAGCCAACAAAATACTGAATGTCACTGGAAATGGCAGCATCTGGCAACTCCTATATACTGATGTATCTCTAGTCACTTTCTGTGTGACAGCCTGAGAAATGGAATAAAATACCAGATACTAGAGGTACCAGACAAGTGACTTATCACCTTCACAGAACCTCAGCAAGTCCATCTGCTCATCCTACTTGTGAGGAGTTAAGAGAAGGAAAGGTAATTGACTTAACTGACATATTCAGACGAGGGCAAAGCCAACACCAGCAGTTTGGTCTCTTTCTATCCGAAACCCAAAGAATCCAACACCTATTAGTTTAATTACATACTAATGCTGAAATACACTGTGATTTCTTCATGCATGGTTATAATTTATGGCCAGAAATAAACCACTTTTGCACAAAAAATTAATTGCATGCAAAAAAATAATTCATAGAAACTATGTAAACATTTACATATGCAAAGATATCTACACAAGTGATGATCTGGCAGTAAATAGAAAATTTTTAAGTTTAAATTAAAAGTCAAGAAGAAGTTTACAAGTATAAACTATTGTCCGTACTTTGTACTTTTAGCGCAGAGTTCAGATAAAAGAAAGAAGAAGAGTTGCCTCCTGATGAGCTTTAAACTACAAATATCAGCTTAGAGTGAACAAAGCAGAACTATGCCAAACATACTGGCAAAGAAGAAGTAGAAAAAGAGGAAGAGGAAGGAGGGAAAGGAAGGAAGGATGGGGGAGGAAGGAAGATACACTTAAATTATTCAGCAATACTTGTATCCTTTTGAGACTTGCTTTAAGACATAGGCAGGAATAGAGCAATCTTTTTTATCTACTCTTTGTAAAAATTTTTTCAGCCATACAGATACATGTATCCAGTCTCCCCCAAACTCCCCTTCCATCCAGACTGCCACATAACATTCAGCGGAGTTCGCTGTGCTACACAGTAGGTCCTTGGTGGTTACCCATTTTAAATATAGAAGTTTGTATATGTCCACCCCAAACTCCCTAACTATCCTTCCCCCCAGCAACCATCGGTTCATTCTCTAAGTCTGTGAGTCTGCTGCTGTTTTGTAAATAAGTTCGGTTGTACAATTTCTTTTTAGATGCCACATATAAAGGATATCTTGCAATACTTCTCTTTCTCTGTCCAACTCACTTCACTTGGTATGACAATCTCTAGGCCCATCCGAGTTGCTGAGTAACGTCCACTGCGTACACGTCCCACATCTTCACCCATCACTCTATCGGAGGACACTGAGGTCTCTCCACGAGGAACACAGCAGTCGTCATCGCGTCCCTCTGAGGACTGTCCAGTCAGCCTGGGTGAGCAGCACTGTTCTTGGTGTTACATGAGCCTTGACTATTGCTCCTTCTGCTCCTTCCGAGCGGCTGCTTCCTCGGCGTGGGGCAGGTTCCTCACGAAAGTGCTCATCAGCGCTTGAACAAGGCTGGAGCGGGGGCTTCTGTGGACCTCTGGAGGGTCTTTCTGCTGCCAGGGCTCTGCCCCGGGAACCCCAGCTGCCTTGGTCCACCTATTCATCTCCTCAACACAAGGAGCCTTCTCCACTCTACCTGGCAGAGGAATAAGCTGTCTGTGTTCATCAGCTGCTCTTGCTTGCTGTCCCTCTCTCATGTCCTATGCTCTCTGATGTCCAATATCTAAAAACCATTGTTTCACACATTTTGTCCAGTTTTTAAGTTTCTTTTGAGAGAAAAAAAATCTTGTACGGTTACTTCATCTCGGCCAGATTTTAAGTATCAGTGTTACCTTTGGAATACTCAGTTCCTTATTATAAGTTGGCCTTCAGATTGTATACCCAGTCCCATGGCTTGGGAAGCATGACGCTGCCCTGGAATATGGACCAGTGTTTGTGCGACGGCATACAGGCATCTGATCAAGAAGGCCTGGCCTCTGACCCCAGACCCCACGGTCATCAGGGTGATGCTATGAAGGACTTAAGAGAGATGACAACCCACACAAGACACATGGCCCTGAGCTTGAGCCTGATTCCTATCTTGAATTTCTTCTCAGGATGAATTACTCATGTGCATGATTTAAAAAGTGAAATAGCTACGAGAACATATGTAGCTTGCAGACTGTTGTATATAACCAAATCCTGTGACTACCTATCATACTTTTCAGATGGAAAGTGTATCTATCCAATCTTAGTAGCACCATTAAAAACAATACTATACACTGAAATCAATACTAACTGGTATTATTAATAAAATATAAAATATTTTATTTCCCAGGAAGTGTGTACTTGTGTATAAAGTGACATCTTTGTTATAACATGTTTTCCATATTCCAATCTTCAAATGCCAGCTATAGGCTTTTGAAAATGGGGCTATAATAGGAGCTTTATTTTGTATCCAGACTTTCTGGTTTCTAGTGACTATAATACTCCCCAGGAAACTAACCACCTGTACAGTTTACCAAGTTGGAGATTTCATTTGAGAGGAAATGGAGTTCCCCATTACAGACCCATCTGACCTCAAGGAAACTTGCCAAGGTTTTAATTTTATTTAAGCAGTCTGAGGCAGAGACTTAGGTTTGGGCCAATTTTAATTGGAATCTTCTGTTTCCAAAACACAGAACTGAATGAGTCTGTTTACCTCATCTCTTCTTCACCCACTCTCCCCAGTTTAACTGGAAGTAAGAGAAGTTGGATATGAAAAAATATATATATATATTTTTTTTTATTTTGTCTTGTCTACTCATAATAGGTCAGCAGAATGGATTTGGAAATTTTATGATCTATCTGTTTCCCCTGGTCCTATTTAAACATACTCTGATATCTGAAAGATAAGGTAGTTTGTCCTTATAACATTACTAGAGATTTATTTTTATGAAAGTTTTATATGTGTATATACGTGTGTATGCGTCTGTGTGTGCATAGATATGTGTATATAACAACTGCAGGGACTCTCGCTTTTTATGTGCATATACCATACACATATGTGTACATATATATACACACATGTACACATATGGCATATATATGTATGCCATCTATATATATACATACTTATGCACATAAAGAGTCAAACAGTCCTCAAATGTGTTATGAAAAACAGCAACTTCTCCCATTACCATTTACCCTATCTTCCACGAAATTACTTTCAATCTATTTGCCAAGTCTCTGGTTAATTATTGGAAGGATTGATGCTGAAGCTGAAGCTCCAATAATTTGGCCAGCTGATGCAAAGAGCCAACTCACTGGAAAAAGTCCTGATTCTGGGAAAGATTGAAGGCAGCAGAAGGGGGTGACAGAGGATGAGATGGTTAGGTAGCATCACTGACTCAATGAACGTGAGTTTGAGCAAACTCCAGCAGAGACTGAAGGACAGGGAAGCCTGGACTGCTTCCAGGACTCCATGGAGTCACAAAGAATTGGACACAGCTTAGCAACTGAACAACAATAGCATATCTCTAAATTATGTGATTATATTGTGATTTCTTCATTATAAATATATGTATGCATGTATACTTAGTTTTGTTTATCTGAGGTTATTGATACTTCTCCCAGCATTTTTTGTTTTCTCCCAGCATTCTTGACTCCAGCTTGTTCTTCTTCCTGCCCAGCGTTTCTCATGATGTAATCTCCAAAAAGTTACATAAGCAGGGTAACAATATACAGCCTTGACATTCTCCTTTCCCTATTTGGAAATGGTCTGCTGTTCCAAGTCCAGTTCTAACTGTTGCTTCCTGACCTGCATACAGATTTCTCAGGAGGCAGGTCAGGTGGTCTGGTATTCCCATCTCTTTAAGAATTTTCCACTGTTGTGGTGATCCACACAGTCAAAGGCTTTGGCATAGTCAATAAAGAAGTAGATGTTTTTCTGGAACTCTCTTGCTTTTTAAATGATCCAATGGATGTTAGCAATTTGATCCCTGTTTCCTCTGCCTTTTCTAAATCCAGCTTGAACATCTGAAAGTTCATGGTTCACATACTGTTGAAGCCTGGCTTGGAGAATTTTGAGCATTATTTTGCTAGCATGTGAGATGAGTGCAATTATGCAGTAGCTTAAGCATTCTTTGGCATTGCCTTTCTTTGAGATTGGAATGAAAACTGACCTTTTCCAGTCCCGTGGCCACTGCTGAGTCTTCCAAATTTGCTGCAATATTGAGCGCAGCATTTTCACAGCATCATCTTTTAAGACGTGAAATAGCTCAAATGGAATTCCATCGCTTCCACTAGTTTTGTTTGTAGTGATGTTTTCTAAGGCCCACTTGACTTTGCATTCCAGAATGTCTGGCTCTAGGTGAGTGATCACACCATCATGGTTTTTTGGGTCATGAAGATTTTTTTTGTATAGTGCTTCTGTGTATTCTTGCCACCTCTTCTTAATATCTTCTTCTTCTGTTAGGTCCATACCATTTCTGTCCTTTATTGAGCCCATATTGCATGAAATGTTCCCTTGGTATCTCTAATTTTCTTGAAGAGATCTCTAGTCTTTCCCATTCTATTGTTTTCCTCTATTTCTTTGCATTGATCACGGAGGAAGGCTTTCTGATCTCTCCTTGCTATTCTTTGGAACTCTGCATTCAAATGGGTATATCTTTCCTTTTCTCCTTTGCCTTTAGCTTCCCTTCTTTACTCAGCTGTGTGTAAGGCCTCCTCAGACAACCATTTTGCCTTTTGCATTTCTTTTTCTTGGAAATGGTCTTGATCACTGGCTCCTGTACAAAGTCACAAACCTCTGTCAGTAGTTCTTCAGGCACTCTGTCTATCAGATCTAATCCCTTGAATCTATCTGTCACTCCCACTGTATAATTGTAAGGGATTTGATTTAGGTAGTATGTGAACGGTCCAGTGGTTTTCCCTACTTTCTTCAATTTAAGTCTGAATTTTGCAATAAGGAGTTCATGATCTGAGCCACAGTCAGCTTCCAGCCTTGTTTTTGCAGACTGTATAAAAGCTTCTCCATCTTTAGATGCAAAGAATATAACCAATCTGATTTCAGTATTGACTATCTGGTGATGTCAGTAACCTCAGATATGCAGATGACACCACCCTATGACAGAAAGAGAATAACTAAAGAGCCTCTTGATCAAAGTGAAAGACGAGAGTGAAATGGGTGGCTTAAAACTCAACATTCAGAAAACTAAGATCATGGGGTCTGGCCCCATCACTTCATGGCAAACATATGGAAACAATGGAAACAGTGAGAGACTTTATTTTTGGGGGGTCCAAAATCACTGTGGATGGTGACTGCAGCCACGAAATTAAAAGACGCTTACTCCTTGGAAGGAAAGTTATAACCAACCTAGACAGCATATTAAAAAACAGAGACATTACTTTGTCAACAAAGATCCCTACACTCAAAGCTATGATTTTTCCAGTAGTCAGGTATGGATGTGAGAGTTGGACTCTAAGGAAAGCTGAGTGCCAAAGAATTGATGCTTTTGAACTGTGGTGTTGAAGACTCTTGAGAGTCCCTTGGACTGCAAGGAGATCCAACCTGTCAATCCTGAAGGAAATCAGTCTCGAATATTCATTGGAAGGACTGATGCTGAAGCTGAAACTCTAATACTTTGGCCACCTGATGTGAAGAACTGACTCACTAGAAAAGATCCTGATGCTGGGAAAAATTGAAGGCAGGAGGAGAAGGGGATGACAGAGGATGAGATGGTTGGATGGCATCACTGACTCGGTGGACATGAGTTTGAGTAAGCTCTGGGAGTTGGTGACAGACAGGAAAATCTGGGATGCTGCAGTCCATGGAGTCACAAAGAGTCAGACATGACTGAGTGACTGAACTGAACTGATCTTGATGATTCTAGCTATGTAGTATGATTAATTTTTATGCCCTGTACCTTTTTTTTTTCTTGAGCTATTAATAACAATTACCTAGATTTTGTTGTGGCCTAGCTTTCTAGGCATTTACCAGTATGTCAATCCTACACTTTCCACTTCTTATCAGAATCTCTTCTGAAACCCAGATGCATCAGGAATTCTATCCGTTCATCTTCTTGAAGTGTTCTCTCCCCTTCCTTCTCCAGTTTGGGCTCAGGACCCCATGGCAGCCCCACAAATGTCATACTGCAGTCCCCGTGCCCTCCCCTGGGGTCTGCTTCTCTCCGGGCTTCCTTTATCCCAAGTCTGCTCATTTCCTGGTTTCTGCCCTCGTTTTGGTGGAGTCAGTCCTCCAGCGGCTTCCTGTCATGGCTGTGCAGAAGGTAGATCTTTTAAGAAATTGCCTGTCTGAAGACATCTTTCTTCTACACTCAAATTTGTTTAAGAGATGAGCTGAACATAATACTCTGAGTTAGAAACCATTCATCTCTAGAACTTTGAAGTCATGAAAGGTTTGTCTTCAAACCTCCCATGCAGCTGTTAAGTCCAAAGCCTTTCTGATTCCTGGTCATATGGACGAAACTTTCATTTCTCTTCCAGAAGCGGAAAGAATATTCCCTTTGTCTCAAATATTCCAAGAGATCATGATGATACAATTTATTGCATGAGTCTATTTTAATTCACTGGGCAAAGTTCTTTCATTGGCCTTTCAATGTACAGGGTCCTTACTTTCTTTTCTGGGATAGCTTATTTCCCTGATTTGTTTAATAATGATTTATCTGTCCCATCTTCCTTATCTTCTCTTTCTAGAACCTCTGTCATCAAGATGTTTGACTTCTCTGTTTGGACTTGATTCTCTTGTATTTTTTCCTCCTATTTTCTTCTATCACCTTGCCTTTTTGTGTTACTGTCTGGGATATTTCCTCCACTTTATCTTCCATCTTGCCAACATGTTTGTTGTTACTATCATATTTTAACTTCCAGGAACACTTTTTAATTCTCCATATGTACTTTTTTTTAATAGGACATTCTTCTTCCTGAGTGGGTGCAATTATTTTCATTACACTATAGATATTATAATGAAAGGTTTTTTAACACATTTTCTTTCTTCAGAATTTGCATTTGCTTCAGTTGTTCTTGTTTGTTTGCTTATCTTGATCCCTAGCTTTCACATTACAGGTTATCTTAAGATGTCTTATAATCCTTGGTTATCTGTTTGTGTTTAAGATTTGGCTCCAAAAGCTGGGTGGGGTCCCTGTGTACATGGTCCGGCTTGTTCATTGAAGAACCTTTGATATAGGTTCTTCCCTGGTGGCCCAGATAGTAAAGAATCCACCTGAAATGCTGGAGATTGGGATTCGATCCTTGGGTTGGGAAGATTCCCTGGAGAAACGAATGACTACCCACTCCAATATTCTTGCCTGGAGAGTCCCATGAACAGAAGAGCCTGGCGGGCTACAGTCCATGCGGTTGCAAAGAGTTGGACATGGCTGAGCAACTAACTTTCAGTTGATACAAGTGCTTTCCAATCTTTTCTTATGGGCTGATCAGATTGTCCGCTGAAGAATCTCTGTACTAGAAGTTACAAGACTGAGGTCCGCCACCGTTCTGGAAGCCAGGTGGAGGGAAGGCTGGGACTCTGCACTTCTATTTAATCACCTTGTTTACGTTAGCATCTGAGCCCTCTTCCATGACACATGCCCAAAAACCCAAAGGCGCTCTGTTGTAACCTTTCCAGAGATCAACTTGCCCTCCAGTGTTCCTCTGGGTACAGAGGGAACCTGGGAATCCTGTCCTTTCCCAAACAGACTCTCAGTCAAGCCTCCAGATTTTCCCCCCTCCCTATCTGCACTTCTAGAGTCCCCTGATATCGCTAGTCCCTAAGAGTCCCATGATTCTATAAAGCACAGGGTTCCTGGCTTTTCCTGCTGAGGACTTTTATTGTCTTTCAGTCACTCAGTCATGTCCGGCTCTTTGTGACCCCATGGACTGCAGCACGCCAGGCTTCCCTGTCCTTCACCATCTCCTGGAATTTGCTCAGATTCAGTTGTTGATGCCGTCCAACCATCTTGTCCTGTGAAAGCCCCTTCTCCTTTTGCCCTCAGTCTCTCCCAGCATCAGAGTATATTCCAGTAAGTCAGCTCTTCGCATCAGGGGGCCAAAGTGTTGGAGCTTCAGCTTCAGCATCAGTCCTTCCAATAAACATTTAGGGTTGATTTCCTTTAGGACGGACTGGTTTGATCTCCTTGAGGCTTTAGGATTCAGTTTTTCCAATTCTGCTCTCATTTATCCCTTTGTTTCTTACTTCCAGAATGTGTTACGTTCTTTCCCTTTCTTCCTCTCTTTGTCCTTGTGGGATTACGTTTTGTCATTTTAGTGGGGATTTAGGAAAAGCAAAAGTAAATGTAGGCATTCAATCCACCATCTGTACCTTGAAGTCTGCATACTGTGTAACTGTTTTATTTACCTCTGTGGTGAATCACACACATATCTGATTCCTTGCATCTGTGCCTTTTTTAATGTGGCTTTGAGGATCCCGTCATCAGGAAGTGAATCTATTCCCTTTCTCTTAAATCAAGGCCGGTCCTATGATTCACTTTAGCCAATAAAATGCAATAGAAATGGAAGCACAATGGCTCCAAGCTTAAGCATCTAGCTACCTTCCATGCTTCCACTTGCTGTCTGGAGCCCCGTCCATCTACCATGTGGACCAGCCCAAGCTCACCTGCTGGAAACAGATGACTCCAGAGGAGAAGAGATATCCCAGCCAAAGCCTTCCTGGACCAGCTGTCTTCACGGATCCCAAAGCTGCAAGCGCAGGAGTGGACACACCTAAAACTAGAAAAACAGACTCGCCCAGCTTAGCACAAATCTCCTACCCAGTGAACGGTGAACAGAAGAGTTGTTGTTTTAATCCATTGTTTTAGGGAGCATTCTAAAGAATGTGCTCTCAAAGATTCACGCAGCTCAACCCTTTAAAGACATGGGAAAATGCCTTCACTGAGCCAGGAATGGAACCATCCATCAAATTAGTTCATTGAAATTGCTGTTGATTATGCATATGAACAACGCCTGCATAAATGATAATCTGTTGGTTCTTATTACAAAACTACACTCCCCAAAAGATAACAAATCAATTTCATAGCCAATATTCACGCAGCAGTAGACAATTTATCCTGACACTTGCTACCTGCTGGCTATGGTTCCCAATCATGCCAGATGCTGAAGAGCACCTCTGTGGATGCTGTGAGCTCAGACTCGTTAAGATGCCAGGGACTCGTCAACCACGTTTCAATGCAGCATCGAATTCCTCCAAAAGCTAAACAGTGACACCTCCAACTTTCAAGTCTGCTAACTTCTTACCAGAACGCAAGTAACAAATTAATTCACTGTGAAGTTGCCTTTTTAAGATGTTACTAGATTTGCCCACAGTCAAAAAAGAAAATCAAAATATTTGGAGGAGGCCTATATGGGAAAAGAGAGTTAAGAGTTGGACCATATAAAGAAGGCTGAGCACCACTAAAGATGCTTTCAAACTGTGATGCTAGAGAAGATGCTAGAGAGAGCCCCTTGAACTGCCAGGAAATCAACCCTGAATATTCATTGGAAGGACTGATGCTGAAGCTGAAGCTCTAATACTTGGGCCACCTGATGTGAAGAGCCAGCTCATTGGAAAAGACCTTGATGCTGGGAAAGATTGAGGGCAGGAGGAAAAGAGGGTGACAGAAAATGAGACGATTGAGTAGCACTTCTGACTCACTGAACATGAGCTTGAGCAAACTCCTGGAGACAGTGAAGGACAGGGAAGCCTGGCATGCTGCAGTCCATGGGGTTGCGAAGAGTCAGACATGACTTAGCAACTGAACAACAACAACGTATGGGAAAAGAACTTTAAAAAAAAAGAAAGAATATATATATAATCAGATTCAGTTTGCTGGACATCTGAAGCTAACACAGCATTGTAAGTCAACTGTACTCCAATAAAATTTTTTAAAAAATTAGAGGACTTGTGAATGAAGGAAACACAGAAAAGCAAACAAGCCTGGTAAGCGCTTACCCTAACCCAGCCACACCAGATCCCATGAGGACCGTGTGGCCTTCCCCCCAGGCTTCTCCAGAGCTGTGCGGAGTGACGGCTAGGTGCAAACAGGCGTCAGACTCAGCCCTGTTCCAGAACTGACTCACACCGCTGGATAGAAGCGAGAAACAACCCTTGAGGATACAGCATAGGGTTCAGAGACACGAGGTAGGGCATCTGATCTAGGAGACAGATCAGCTTTAACCAGGGGAGGAAAAGCAAGAGGTGAAAAGAAAAATTTAGCCATGAAAATTTAACATCCTAATTTCCTGAAACCTAGAAAATTCTAGTTAGCACAAGAGAGAACTAGATTGAAGAACTGGGACAAAAAGCTGATTATCTAATTCTTCAGACATTGATTCTTTTAAATTTTAAGATGCATATAATTATTTTCCCTTGTGAAATTTGAAATAGTGTATTATTTAGAATGTCATTAACAGTTAACGTGGCCAAGTCTCTAAAAGTGCAGTGGCAAAGGTTTCTTCTATTTCATTTTCTACTTTAGGTATGTCCCTCACCAAGTTTATTTTTTAACCCATACAACTGACTTGAAGGTACAGGCAGGATGTCTTTTTAGATTCCATTTGTATAGGAGCCCTATGAATTTTCATAACCGAAACCAGGTTTTCATTTTCCAGTGAAGCAATCCACAACTCTTTCCTTTAGTCTCCATATTTATCAATGTAAGACCAAGATATATATATATATATATAACCAAGACACAATTGAGTAAAGCAATATAACTGTCAAGAGTTCCTGTCTGAGAGATCCGTCATGGGGGCCTTTGGGAATCTATAGATTAATATCAATATAGGTTATGGATGTTAATATTTCTGGGTGTCTGATCAGTTGCTCTCTCAGACTGCTGTCTGGACCCAAACAGAAAGCTGCCTGTTTATATTTTCCTTGATGAAGTTCCAAAGAGGAAGGAGCCTTCCTCAGACCTGTTCCTTGGGCACAAAGCCTTCCTTTGGCATGGTTAGACCCCTGGAGCTTTATCGACCAGCTTGTACCTCTCTAGATATTCCTTTCTCCCGTTCTGTCCTGCGTGGCCTTCTCATGCCCAAACCTTAAGCCCCATTGTGTGTGCTAAATCACTTCAGTCGTGTCCGACTCTTTGTGACCCCATGGACTGTAGCCTCCAGGCTCCTCTGTCCATGGGATTCTCCAGGAAAGAATACTGGAGTGGATTGCCATGCCCTCCTCCAGGGGATCTTCCTGACCCAAGGATCGATCCTGTGTCTCTTATGTCTCCTGCATTAGCAGACGGGTTCTTTACCACTAGCACAAGCTGGGAAGCCCTAAGCCTCATTAAACAACCTCAGCATCCAGAAAGACCCTACATTAGAAGAGCATTTCACTATTTATTAAACCAAAGGATGTGAGTCAAGGTGCCTGGCGGGGTACTTCACTTCCTTAGCAAACACGTCCTTGCTTGTTCTCCTGTTTAAGTTTCAGGGTGTGTAGTGAGTTGGATTACCATGCCTCTTTCTTCATGTAATAGTGAATTAATACCCAAGATTTCTTGAGTGCCAGACATTGTTTAAGCACTTTATGTGTTAAGTCATTTAGTCTTCATAATGCCATGGCAGTAGTTAGAATATTGTCTCCATTTTGCAGATGAGGAGACTGAGGCCTGGAGGTCAAAGGAACTTAGGTTTATGTGGCTGGTGGATGACAAAACCAGAACTTGAATCTGGTGTGGTCTTAGTCCCATGTGGGCCTAACCCCTGCATGGCAACTGCCAACAGAAGACAGGCTACCCATCTGGGGGGTCAGGGAATGGAAGGCACTTACCCAGGACAGAGCTGGAGAAGGCAGGCTGCCCTTCTCACTCAAGCAAAGCATCTGTTTTCTATAACCTACTGCTCTCTGATTCCCGGTCACACACGCCCCAGGGAGGCTGCATGTCTGGTCAACCCTTAGCCTGACAGTCTCAGCTGTTGGTGGCACTTCAGACCCCACTCACGGCTGCTGCTTTGGGGGCTCAGCCAGATTCAGGTGAGAAAAATGGGGATGAACAAGCAGGCCTCATAATAACTTGGCCCCACAGTGCAAGAGGGCTTATGGTATCAGGCGGAAGGATGTGAAGATGCTGAAATTTGACAAGTGTTGAGTCTCAAACGCAACAATTCTGTACGGCTGGACTGGAGTCGGTGCTCAACAGAGAGTGGGCCTCTGGGCAAGTTGCCAAGCAGAGGTCCCCAGAATCCTCAAAACCCAGAGCAGAAGCGGCATCAGTGCACACGGGAAATGGCTCGGGGAGGTGCAGCTTTTCTGATAACGTGCCACGTGGCAGTGTGCAGAAGCATCCCACAACCCCAGTGCCATGAGGACAAGAGAGAATCACCCGACCTTCCATTGGAGGCGCTGGGAAGAGACAGAGCTGCCTTGGGCGGCCCTCGTCACAGCGCGGCAGGTGTGGCCTCTCTGCCCTCCTGGGTGTAAAGAGGAGGACGGACTCCCTCTGGCGTAGGCATCACGCCTTCTTGCATCTCTGCTCTTGTCCTTAGCACATAGCGAGCACAGCGTGTCAAGGCCGATCAGGACCCGACCGCAGCAGGTTCCCCAGCATTTAAAGCTAAAACGGCATTAAGAAGCATCATCCCGGTGCCCAAATCCAGGAGTGGAAAGCAGACCTCCCCCAGCCGTCCAATGGACTCATAGGTGATATGAGTCATGTGGCTCAGCTCTGGGACACGAGGTAGTTAACAAACGTCCCCATTCATTGATGGGGATGAAGTGATGGGGACAGGATGTCAGATGGAATCAGAGAGAAGAATTTAGTATGAAACAGGAACTGAAACAGCTTCAATAAATCAAAGAAATAAACCAAGAAGAAACACCACCAAGAGTTCAAGCAACCCCATTAATAGGGAGTGAAGTCCCAGAAGCCAGAATAATTGAGGTAACGCAGAGAGGAAATCACCTGTGAGGATGTATTTACAGCACTGTCCCGCCTGATGGAGGGAAAGACATGAGGAAGCTTTTAAGTAAATATGAAGAAAGAACAAGTGTCAGCATAGGAGGGTGGAGATTTTCTTGAAAGTGTCAGCCGCTCAGTCGTGTCCAACTCTTTGTAACCCCATGGACTGTAGCCCGCCAGGCTCTTCCTGTTCATGGGATTCTCCAGGCAAGAATACTGGAGTGGGTTGCCATTTCCTTCTCCAGGGGATCTTCCCGACCCAGGGATCAAACCCAGGTCTCCTACATTGCAGGCGGATTCTTAACCAGCTGAGCTTCCAGGGAAGCCCTACTTAGGGAAGCACCTCTCTCCTTACCAAAGATGCCCCTGCCTTAAGGCGATTCCTTCACGTAAGGGAAAGTCAGAGCGCTGTCAGTTAGCTAACAGAGTGGAACTCAATCAACCAAGAAACCACACTTTTACGGGTATTGAATAATATCCCTATCAGTGATGTCTTTGGGGAACAAAGGTATTTCCATGTAAAAACAGGAAAAAGGGAAGAAGAAGAAGAGGAAGGAGAAGGAGGAGGAGAGAGAGGGAGGAGGGGGAAGGGAGGGTGAGGAGGAGGAGCACGCTGGGTTCCCAGAAACACCTTTGCACGAAGGATGAGCCTTCGGTCCACTGCCTGGGATCCGGTTGTACCGGGGTCCGGAGCTCAGACTGTCCTGCAGAGAAGCTGCTGTGCTCAGGTCAGAGTCCCAGGGACAGGGCCCTAAAACAGGCAACATCCGGTCAGAGGTCTGCAAACACTTTCTGGTCCAGAAATACTCTGTCCAGTGTGGTAGCCACTAGGTACCTGTGACTCCAGACAACCAGAAACGTGGCTGGTTGAGTCCAGATGGGCCCCGAGTGTGAGATACTCACTGGATTTTGAAGACTTGGTAAAAAACAAACGAACAAACAACAACCACAAAGGTAAAATATCTCTGCAATACAGTTTTATATTGATTAGGGGTCCAATGATAGTATTTTGGATATGTGGAGCTTAATGAAATATTATTAAAACTAACTTCACCAGTTTTAATCCCTAGGTTGGGAAGATCCTCTGGAGAAAGCAATGGTAACCCACTCCAGTACTCTTGCCTGGAAAATTCCATGGATGGAGGAGCCTGGTAGGCTACAGTCCATGGGGCTGTCAAGAGTCGGACACGACTGAGCGACTTCATTTACTTACTTGCTTCACTCGCTTCTTTTTGCCCTTCTAATGGAAGCAGTAGAAAATGTGAAGTGTTAGTCGTGGCTCTGCCTCTGGGGGCCTGTGAGAGTCTAAAAGCAGAGGGAGACAGGCCTTGCCCAGCCTCTAGGGGACACCCCCGGGTTGAGGGCCCGGGGCGGCTGCTGGGACGGAAGCAGGCAGGGGCTCCTGGGCGCCCCCCAGCCTCCAGAAGAGAGAGGTTGGGGCCTGCCCCGGGAGCCTGCGCTGCAGGCGGGAGTCCCAGGCAGCGGGGGAGGGCTGGCTGCACTCCTGGAGGGAACCCCTCCACCGAGCCGACTTGATCTGCAGCCCAGTGACTCTCCGGGAATCTCCAGATCCAGCTCAGAAGCTGAGCCACGGGAGCACCATTCACTCCGGTGACCGTGGAAGTCCCTCCTCCCAGGGCAGGCGAGGGTTGTTAACAAAGCAGTCTGTCCTCCTGTAGTCAGCTCTTCCGGAAAAAGACGCGGAACGCCAGCGAATCCAGAAGGCAGAGGTGTGTTGCTTCACCAGGGCTTCCCTCACAGAATCACAGGCACGGGAACCACAGAAACTCGCCCCGGCGCAGCTCTGGGAACCAGAAGTCAGAAAGCGGGGTGTCGGCAAGGCTGAGTCCTCCTGAGGCCGGGAGAGACAGCCCGTGTCACGCCTCTTCCTAGCTCCCGGGGATTCGCTGAGCATCTCCGGTTTCCTTGGCTTGCGGCACCATCACCCCATTGCTGACTTCATCTGCACATGGCTTTCCCCCAGCTGTCTGCACTTCCTCTTCCCTGCCTGCACATCTGACTCAGCACCTAAACTGTCTCCTTTTTATGCAGACAAGTCATCTGGACCAGTTCTGCCCTGACGGGCTCACCTCCGTGAAGACCCCATCTCTAAAATGAGAGCACATCCTGGGGAGGGGGATTATGACTCAACACAGCCCGTCTAGGGGCGCAGTTCAGCCCTAACAAGGGGGAGGTGGTCTGTCTGAAACAGCCTAGCTACAGGCAGGGCATTAAGAGTTCCACACACCGGTCCACAAATTCAGGTGTGAGAGAGAGAATTTTTCGAAGGGTATTTCCACCCCTAAACTTCTGTGAAAAGTTTCACTGCCTGGCCGGTTCGGAAAGCCAAAGGTCTTCCCCCAGTTGTGGATTGACTTCAAGGACTTGCCCAATGCCGAGGCGCTTTAATTCTGTGTTGGGCCGTGAGCTAGAATGTGACTCTTCCTGTCTTCCCTCCCAGGGACCATCTTCTGAGTGATCCGGTGCCCCAGGTGGACACCTACCACTGATGCACTGAAGCCCCGCTGAGATAGCCTCGTGTCCATCTTCCTGCCCCTGACGTCCAGCACTCTCTGCTGTCTTCTTAACGCTTCCAGCACTGGAGACTCACACGTGGCTCAGCTGTGGTAGCCCAGATGAGATCCCTGCGGTGCCGTCAGTAGCCCCGGTCTGTCTGGACCCCCCGCACCCCCATCTCCTCTCTGGGGTGCCGCTGCGGCTGTAGAATTTGAACGTGGCGCTGGGTGGAAATCCGGGTGCCCTCTTGGTCCTCAAACATCTCTGAGCCTTTCTTTAGGGCCCCCCCCCGCCCACCAACAGCCCTGCATCCCTCACCGGTCCTGCTCACTCCTCTCAATGTTAGGAAATCTTTTCCAGCTGAAGAAGAGCTGGCAGCTCTGTTCTAACCCAGGAGGCTTCTTCCACAAAGTCATTCTACACTGGTAGGGTTTCCACCACATAGGTGGTCTTTGGGGTCACGAAAGCCAAGGAAAAGCGGCTCTGGGTGCCGTATGCCCGCCATCTCCCTGCTGAGACCAGGGGCATAGAATGACCACTCACCTGACCCGGGAGTGGAGGTGATGGGAAGGAAAGGAGGAAAAGAGGCATTGGTCAAAAATCTAACAAATCCACCCAAACCCACTGTGTGACCTGCTCAGGCTCAGTCGCTCAGTCGTGTCTGACTCTTTGTGACCCTGTGGACTGCAGCCTGCCAGGCTCCTCTGTCCATGGGATTCTCCAGGCCAGAATACTGAAGTGGGTTGCCATTTCCTTCTCCAGGGGATCTTCCCAACCCAGGGATCAAACTTGCGTCTCCTGCCTAGCAGGCAGATTCTTTACAATTGCACCGCCTGGGAAGCCCAATACTGGTGTGACAAACTTTGAGAAAACAGACAAAAGGAGAGAAAGACATGTGTAAAATTTATTAAAATAAATTTTAATTATGGTATAGGAAAAAATAATTTATAATGTGTGTACCTAAGAGATGCAGAGGTTTGTTCATTTTTTTTTTTTAGCTAATTCATTTATTTTACTTTACAACATTGTATTGGTTTTGCCATACATTGACTTGAAACTTCACTAATTTGGACTTTTAAAAGTTGTATTTTGCAGCGTCCAGATAATAAAATTATCATGACTTAGTTTTAAAAAGTACTGGCCAGCAGAATTTCCTGTGGGCTTTGTTACCTGAATGGATGTTGCCTAAATAATGTTAAAACATCTTCTGCCCTTAGTGTTTAAACATTCCCCAGGTAATGTTGATTTATCCACTGAGCAAACCCTAGTATTAAAAATTGTAGAAAGGCCCTGGCCATTTCTGATTTTTAACATACATGTCAAATCATCAGTCTTATTCTACGTAGCTGTATCTGTCTGTAATTGTTTTATCATTTATTCAATCACAGATTTCCGCAAGTGATGAAATCACCACCCTTTCTGAGGTCCTCTTGGCAACGGCGCATGTGGGGTAAATTCTCACAAGGCAAAGATCTCCCTCTACACTGGAAACGGGGGGTGAATCAGCTTCAGATCCTTCAGCACCAAGGGGTTTGTATAATAAGAGTGCTTAGCAAACCAAAGGGAAGATGATCGGAGACTGATGAAATATTCAAGACGACAAAATAGCTTCACACAGAAAGCAGTGGGGCTTGCCAGATAAATTGGTGTTTTCTCCAGACCTCTCAAGACAGTCAGATCCGGATGAAGCAGCTGCCCACCCTGGGAACTGATAAACCCTGTCCCAACACCTCCCCGGGGTCTCGGGGCTCCCCCTCACCCCTCCGGGGGACGCAGGCTCCCCTCCTGGTCTCTTGGCCCAGGCAGTACCCCACCATCAGGCTCCCTGCCTAAGGAAACGAGGCCTCTGCGCCCCACGGCCCGGCCTGTTCTGTGCAGAGCAGATACGGCAGCTCACGGAGGGCCAGGCCATGAATCATTCAGCGTCAGGGCCTTTTCAAGTCAAATCCCTCAGCTCGGGAGCCCGGCGCTCACAGAGGGCTCGGGGAGCATCAGTTATGGAAATGCCTTCAAGTTAAGATTAGAGGTACATTTGGTTATTCATTTCCTTTCCATCCCTGAATTGCAATAACTTCATTTCAGAGGTCATTTTGCAGTCTCCCATCTACAGTTTGGTACAATTTGCTAACATGAAGGGACTCAAAACTAAATGTATGCCACACACACACACGGACGTATATATACGTGCCTCTATGTATAGAAGTACACAACTTGGGCAAGCTCTGGGAGATAGTAAGGGACAGGGAGACGTAGAGTGGCAGGTCAGACACGCCTCAGGGACTGAACAACAACACAGATACACACATACATACCTATGTATATACACATGCACATGTATATACCTATTT
Organism: Cervus canadensis; assembly: GCF_019320065.1. NCBI lineage: Eukaryota > Metazoa > Chordata > Mammalia > Artiodactyla > Cervidae > Cervus > Cervus canadensis. The sequence continues at coordinate 33,816,201 of NC_057418.1, read as the reverse complement.
ATACACATGTATATTCATATATGTACACCTCTGTATATGTATACTCGCAGAGATATACCTATATATGCTGCTTCTTAGTCACTAAGTCGTGTCCAACTCTTTGAGACCCCATGGACTGTGGTCTCCCAGGCTCCTCTGTCCATGGGATTGCCCAGGCAAGAATACTGGAGTGGGTTTCCATTTCCTTTTCCAGTACATATGTAAATATAGATATATTTATGTATATATATTTGTTTGAGTATCTGTGAGTGTGTTATGTGTGTGTGGTATCTCACCTAGGAATGAATCAGTTAAAAACATTTTTAATTAATTCTGAGTACAGAACTGAAAAGTCACTTGGCCTTAGATAGAATTCCTATTGCATGGGCTGCAGAGGAACCCGAGGATGGAGCCCTGCACAGCGTTTTGTTAGCATCGTCAAAAGCAGGTTTTAAATCCGTGCCTGCTAATCCCCACAGCTTCGCGTGTGCTTCATGAACCCATTCTATAATGAGCATTTTATTTAAGCCATTTTTAGAGATTAGAACAGAGTTTATTTCCTTCTACTTTTCATTTACGTTTCTTTTAATCCCTTCATTCTATAAACTTAATTGCTATTTTGCTGGTCCCCAAGCAGCTAACCTAAGCCTTCTTTAAGCGTGTCTTAGTAATTTTCCTTTCGTTATTTACCACATTTCTCTTTAGTCAGCTAAATGCAACTTTCAGGACATTTCTTGGGTGAATAAAGCTTTCAAATGAGGCATTTGCAACTAAACACATTTTATTTTCATCCTTTCCCTCTTCTAGGGGATTTCAAATAGATGACAGAAAGATTGATACCAACCATTAGTAATTTTTTTTTCTTTATCTCAGGCAAAACAGTCAACATTACATTTGGTAAAAAAGAAAGAAAGAAAACAAACAAATGAGCAGTTGACATAATTGCCACCATTCCCCCGATCCTGACAGATCTGGATTCTGATCCGCACCCCAGTAAGGACACTTCTTCACCTCGGAGCCCACACCCAGGCTGCCATCTGCCTTATCTTCTTGGCCAACTGCAGGCTTACTCCTTCACACACACCTGTTACAGGAGCAGCAGCATAATAAAATAAACAAGTAAATAGATAGGCTTGCAAGAATCCCCTGTGAATATGCCCTGTCTGGGTAATATAATTTCATCCAAGGAAAAGACTTTAGAGAACAGGTCAATTATTTTCCTACTTAACTCTGTAATTCAAAGCAGTAGCAAATACAGAAAGCGGACCAGAATTATTTTGAAGAGCTCCGCAATGGAAGCGTAGCAATAAGGAGCAATAGTCATGAAGTCCGTTGCCAAGAAGAACGGGGGTCTGTTTGTATAGAATATACTTATCTAACTCTATTTATCAAACTACAAGTGCTTGCGATCAGTTCTTCAAAAGAGGATAAAAGGTGGATTTGGCCAGTAGCATAGCGACTGGCTTGATGATAAATAGCCATGAAGGAGTCAAGTGTAAACAGAGGCAAAGTAGCAGCACATTTCCCGTATGACAGCATTAGAGTCCTAGTTTCACTTTCAGATTCACGCGTCTTTATGCAACGTCTCTCACATCAGCCCCCAGCAGAGCTGTGTCCCTGCCACAGAAGACAGCCACTTACATTTCTTTCCAGTGTGACATTTCACAGGAGGATTCCATGTTTGCTTCCTCACTTGACCCTGTCACCCCCTATCACAAAGGTTTTTGATGACCTGGGGCTCTTGATCATCCTATTTCAGCAAGAAGAAGATAGCCTTATGGAGGTGATGAGACATATCTCGTGTCTCACTACTAATCCTTTGATACAAAGGCTTGATTAAAACTTTATTCCAAATTTGAACTTCCTTCAACAACCCTGTAGCCACCTCCAAGGTTTACTTCTAAACCTGGATTTAAAAAAGAAAATACAAAAAAAAGTAGGAATTTTTATTTCACCTCGAGACCAAAGGCTATGTCAACCCAAGTTGACATTCCCCATTCTTACCTTGCAGTGGCTCTAGGATCTGGATTAGTAACAAGGACTCTCTATCATAGACTTGATAAGGACAAATAAAACCCAGCCTGCACAGTGTTGAAACCAGCCCAGTAAAATTGCATCCAGTCTGCTCACCATGATTAATCCTTAAGGATATGAAGTTGGAAAAGGGCACAGTTTGTATATAGGGGTCTTGTCAGTTCAAAATTGCAACTGTGCCATATTCTATTTGCACTAACTTGAATATGGTTAGTTCTCCAAGGTAATGAGTATTTGAAACCTCAGTGAAATTGATCAACATTTTTTTTTATAAACTAAAATGGAAATTACTAGCCTTGATAAAGCAACAAAATAATATGGGCATGAATACCAACTGTCAGCTAGCTTATTTTTAAATTGGAAGTGGAAAGCTAGTCACTCAGGCTACAAATAGCCTTCTGGAGGATACCTGCTTCAACCACTTCATGACGTATTGTAAGTTTCCCAATCAAAATAAGATAATAATGCCTGTGAAAGTGCTTGGTGAATAGTAAAGACAGATGAAAGTGTGAAAAGAATTTTTATTCCCTCCAGTATTTTTATTATATTGTGTTGTAGACAGACTAGCATCTCACAATTATGTTTTAATGCAGCATATTTACTGCCAGCAACTGCTAGAGTACCGGCCAAGCTTCCAGTGTCAAAAAACTCTATAATGAAATCTGAGCCATCCATGTACGAGGATGGAGCGTCATCACTGCAGAGGGGAAGGTGGATGTTACTTAGAGCCCTTATTGTCAAAACCCACCCCTCTCCCTGTAGCTCTGCTCATCAGAGTCCAGCTGAAAGGAGAGGAAATCCGGTGGCAGCATGTGGAGAGAAGGACCCCAGGACAAAGTGCGCGGAGACCCCCATCTGCACATCCATGTCTCTCCAACCTGCGTCCTAAACCCTGAAGCAGCTGCACTCAGCATTTCCAAACGGGTGCTTCTTCATATTCATGTGGCATTGTCTTTCCTCCGTGAAATCTAAAACAGAAAATTTTAGTGGTGCACCCAAAGGCACAACCAAACAACCGCAGGAATAGCAACAACAAAGGGGGACATGCAGTGTCTTTGCTTCTTCAAGACCACGTTTAAAGCAAGTTCTCCATGTTTCTGGTGCCTCGGACCATGGTCTAGTACTTGGGGCTCTTACTCCTTCATATACACGGGAATCTTTAGTTCAACAAATACAAGTCTTCACCGAACCATAATTCCATTGTTGTTATTGTTAATAAATAAGAAAAAAATGCCAGCTTCAGAGATGGGAAAATTAAGGCCCAAAGAAGTATATGAACCATAGTGAGTTACCATAGAAATCTTGGAGTCAAGTCTTTGGAACATCCAATGAGACGACATCCCAGGAGATGCCTGCTGGCTGTTTCTTTGAGGAAGTAACGACGGCCAGGGGGCTGTCTGTTCTGATTCAATACTTTTATGCACACCCTACCTTGCAAATTCTTTTAAAATATATGTATATTTAATGTGAACATAAAAAATCAATGTTGCGGCCTCAGCCCCATTCACACCTTGATGCAGTCTATAATGGAAAAGGCAGCAGTAAAATTAAAAATGTTGTTAACTCCCGAACACTGGTTTTTGTTGCTTTATGTTTGACATAACTGACCAAATGGGACATGCTCACTTTTAATGTGGTTTTATTTATTTTTCTTACACTATTTCCTTAGCACTTTTTCTTCTCACATGACACATTAATACATAATTCAGAGCCTTTATGCCTCCCTGCACTGCCAGCATGATTTCTTGTGCTATTGAGCTGCTCTATTTATGAGCAAATGGCCAAAATGCCTTTGATTATTCATTTTGGGGGGCAGTTTTTTAGAAACTGCTGGGAATTTTAACCCCTAAATCCCAAATCGCTTTCCTCTGTTTTAGAGACGTGTCTCAGCTCTGGCCCTGGCAGCATCAGTCTGTCTCCTCCTGGGCCGTCCTGTTCTCTGTCGGAACGCCGACCTCGGTGAGCCGACGGGGTGACGACCCCCATGATGGGGGCACAGACGCCTAGTGGGCATCATGCCCAGATTCTCCTGGGCTTTCAGCCCCCCCCCCCCCAAGTCTTCACAGCTACTTTCTTAGTCTGTTTACACACATTTGTCCCCTAATTTCTACCACTCGGGACACCAGTTCGCTGGCTGGGGTCTTGGGAAATTCCTGAGAAATCCCAGGAAATCTGAAGCTGAGCGCCCCCGCCATCCCCTCTCCTCTAACCCCCAGCACCCAGCATCCCACATCTCTCTGCATCTCTCAAAGGCAGCACCAAGCCTCCTTCCAAGCTTCTGGGGTGAGAGAATCCTGTCAGTGGAAGAGTAAGATTATGCAGCTTAATCATAAGATCTAGGGGCCAGAAGGGGCCAGAAGGGCCTTTGGAGATCATCGATCATTTTTTCTAGATGAGGAAGTGGAGGAGCCAGTCTGCGTGTGAAGGTCACTGAGAGTGAGTGACAAGTGCTTGCCTTGACCTGGAGCCCTTGTCTTCCAGAATGTGGTCCTTCCACTTCCATCCCTGTGGACCTCCTCAGTTACGTGTGTGTGTGTGTGTGTGTGTGTGTGTGTGTGCGCTCAGCTCGTCCCAGGACCAGGGCTCAGCCTGCACCATATGTATGTGCCCACCGAGTGCCCAGCCAGACTCCTCTGGGTCTCTTCTGAAGGCCTTTTCCCTTTTGCACAAGACTTTCCACAGTTAGAAAAGGCGCAAGAGAAAGACGAGAGAGAGGAGTGACAAGGACGAGGGCGGGAACTGCCCGGAAGCTTTCCTGTCTCCATCTCCTCCTCTCCTGTCTTGGCTCCTTTACTCCCCACGCCATGCACTCACACCGGTAGGTTGCAGACACTCCATCCTCCTTGGCAAGAGGACGCGGCCGGGGCCAGCCTCAGCACGGCCCCGGGGACACGGGCAGCAGAGAGGGGTTGATGTGCAGACGTACGCGGTAAGAGAGGGTGAAGCCCACGGCAGCCAGGCCCTGAGCCCTCTGCCCTCCAAGGGGGCAGAGCACATCCTGCTCACCCCCTCCTCCCTCTCCCGCCTCCCCCCTTTTCTCTCTCTTCCTTCCTTCCTTCCTTGTCTGTATGTCTGTACATCCTTCCATTTCTGTCTTTGTATTTTTTCTTTTCTTTTTTCCTTCCTTCCTTTCCTTTTCCTTTTTTTGCCAGAACCAAAGCAGCCAACAATCCTCAGCATCTCACAGAATCTTGAACTAACAGAACGATGTCATTCACTCATCATTTATTTACCTTTCCGTGTATCCATTACTTACGATGTGTCCACAGGCAGCGGGCTGGATTCCGGGGCTACAGAGGATAATGAAACCCTGCTCCCACCCCGAGCCGAGCTTGAATGTTTACACTCAGCCCTGTCAGGCCACCCCTACCGAGCAAATCTGAAGTGGGCAGATCAGACTGGGCCAGTCATCCATCCAAGCCACCTTCCAATCATGCTCTGTGGGCTGTCTTGCTCAGAACAGTGCAGAAGATCATGCCAGCTGCCAAGGGGTCGAGTGTCTCCAAGCCCCCACCTCCCCCTTGGGGTCCCGGGGGTGCCATCGTTTAGGCTGCAAGAGACAGAAGCCAACTCTGACCTCCGCCTGCAAAACAGCACTTGTTCCACAACTTTCCGAGGTGTGCTCACTGTCATGATAAGCATGGGATTGATTTTATGAAGCTATGACTTTTCCCAGAAGTAAAAACAGCTAACGAATGAGGCAGTCCTTGCTCTGTGCTGGCCACTGCGCTAAGCCCCTCTTAGGGGTCAATCCACTTAAACCTCATGCCGGTCCCAAGAGTTCAGTGTTTGATTTTTCCTGTTATGGACTGTATTGTGTTCGCAAAATCCATATACTGGAGCCCCATTCCCCAAAGTGACTGTATTTAAAGGTGGGCCTTTAAGGAGGAGATTAGGGCCCAAAGAGGCCATGAGGGTGGGATCTGATCTAACAGGACCGGTGTCCTTACAAGAAGAGGAAGAGACCCAGAGTTCTCTCATCCTCTCTCACACAGAGGAAGGGTCCCATGAGAACATAACCAGAAGGTGGTCATCTGTGAGCCAGGAAGAGTGGTCTCACCAGAAACAAACCTCACAGCACATTGATCTTGGACATCTGGCCTCCAGAACAGAGAGAAAATAAATTAATACCATGGTATTTTTGTTACACAGCCCTACCAAACACCAAAGAATTGATGCTTTTCAATTGCAGTGTTGGAGAAGACTCCTGAGAGTCCCTTAGACTGCAAGGAGATCAAACCAATCCATCCTAAAGGAAATCAACCTTGAATAGTCATTGGAAGGAATGATGCTGAAGCTCCAATACTTTGGCCACCTGATGCGAAGAACTGACTCACTGGAAAAAACCCTAATGCTGGGAAACATTGAGGGCAGGAGAAAAAGGGGGTGACAGAGGACGAAATGGTTGGATGATATCACTGACTCAATGAACATGAGTTTGAGCAAATTCCAGGAGACAGTGAAGGACAGAGGAGCCTGGCATGCTACAATCCATGGGTCGCAAAGACTGGACACAACTGAGCAACTGAACCACAGAGGACATTCACTATAGTAAGTACACAAAAGTCATTGTTGTGCCTTTAAATATCATAGCTTTTGAGCAGCATAAAATACAACCCGAGGAACAGTGGATCACTCATGGCCCTGGATCTAAATGGCAGCGTGCTCGGTCTAAACGCACAGACACCTCCACGGCTAGTGTGCATGCCACCATATACACACGTGTCAGGAGTAAACAAATGGAGAAAAATAAGTTCTCTCTGAGTCTGTGGGATACACACAAAACTCCTCAAGCCTCTTAACATACACACAGAAGCCTTTAGTGAACAAGCTATCAAATTTTATTTACAATTTTTTTTTTAACTGAAGCAAATTCCTTTTCGGTTCAGAACTAGACAGATAAGACCACCAGGGGAAGGCTTTGTAGGTGGATCCAGGGGCCACATCCACATTCACAAGACTATTGAATCTCCAGAGCCTACCTCTACAGATTGCAGATCTGGTTATTTAGGCCTCTGGCCCTTATCACCTCCAGATTCCAATGGAAAAGGATCGGTCCCCAGCAAAAGGATGGAAGCCGAGATCTCAGGCAGCAAAACCTAAAACAAAAGCCAAAAATCCCAGCCACGAGTGAATGCTTACCGAATAATGCTGCCTTTGACAGCCTCTAGAAGCAGGTTGATTTTTTACAATAAGTGACCCCAACGTGAAAGAGCTTGGGTGTCTGCCTAAGAACTTGAAAACTCAGAGTCTATAAAATTTCAGCATCACAGCTTGGTTTTGCAACTGTTCAGAGACCCTTTCGCCATCTCTATAGGGGAATAAAGCAATCTTTGTTTAATTTTCACACCGCCAACCAACGAGGGCGTCTCTCCATTTTGCCTTGTTCAGCACTAGGTATATAGCTCTGCTGAGAATAAGGGGCAGCCCGTGGAGCTCAAATCAGGAGAGCAGTTCAGTTATGCCTTTCAGCGTTTCAAAAACACAATTTCCATTTATTATATAATTTATGTTGCATATCCTCAGTACCTGGATTTCAACCATCTGACTGTTTCTAATATGGTCGAAGCTTATCTGCTGCCACTTACTTCACTCTTACCCTACAATCTTCTTTAAGAACCCCTTGTACTGTGATAGCTAAGATTTAGGCAATACCTGCATCAAAAACACACACTTCCAAGAGTTTGCAACCATGTCATAAAATTTTACCCATAACCAAAGGAAGTGAAAACTGTTTTCTATCCAGTGTCGTGGACTGAGAACAGTCTAAGAGAAAGCGCTCACTGCTTCCAATGATTTGTGTCAACTGGTGAGACCAAACCCACTCTGCAACTCAGGGACTGGGATCCAGTGTGGCAGAGATCTTCTTGGGATTGACCCTGAGAGATAAGTCACCTAATGGGCCTTAGTGGGGGCAGATGTGTGTTTGTTTGTTTGTTTGTTTTTCCTGCAACATGTGGGGTCCTTTGTTCCCTGACCAGGGATTGAACCCAAGCACCCTGCATTGGGAATAAGCAGTCTTAACTACTGGACGATCAGGGAAGTCCCAGATATGAGATTTTTAGCATCTGACTGAAAAGGGGAGATGCTTACACAGGTGTTCCAAAGCAAGACAGAACTGCAGAAAGCTTTCCTAACAGAGATTATGGGAAAGAATCTTAATACCTGAAGCAAACCTGCAGATAAGCTTCCTTGCAACTTAAAACTCTGATGTTCTCGTGCTGGGTAATGTAGACAACTTGCTAGATAATACTGTTTTGAAACAAAATCCTGAAACATATGAATGCATATGAGGGGAGAGATACAGAGAACAGAAGAGAAGTTACAGTAGAAACATGACCTCCACGTTAAGGCAGCATCACGACGGAAAAGTCCTCACAGTTGATTAAAATATACACCTTTCTTCCCAACTTCTCAGTTCCTGGCTTAAAGGAAGTCTTGAATTGTAGTCTGATATTCACAGCAAGGCCAGAGAAGGATGGGCTCCAACTCAAAAGATGATATGAAAATTCAGTGTCCACATGCCCAGTAGTTGAAGAAGAGTGCAAACACAAAACTTCTTCCTTTTCATTAATTTTATCAATTGCTGTAGTACTTTGACACACGTGAAAAGTCAGGGATATTCTTTTATCAGAGATAGACTCTCAGCTTCTCAAGCATATAATGAAGTTAAATTGGCATCATAATGGCACGGAAGCTCTCAACTAAAAAAGCTGATACTACATAAATGTAGGATAATTTCTGGGCTTCAATCTGTGGCTCAGTGGGTAAAGAATCCACCTGCAATGCAATCGAGTCCAATTCTTGGGTCAGGAAGACTCCCTGGAGGAGGGCATGGCAACCCACTCCAGTACTCTTGCCTGGAGAATCCCATGGACAGAGGAGCCTGGCGGGTTACAATCCAAAGGGTCACAAAGAGTCAGACGTGACTGAGCGGCTTATCATGCAGGCAGGGTACTTTCTACTCAAGCATGTGGAGGAAATGGTGTAAAAGGGGTCATTAAGACTTTCAATGAAGCATAGTAATTAAGACAGTGTGGTATTGGTGAAAGAATATACAACTGCATAAATGGAATGGAATACAGAGCCCAGAAATAAAAGCATCTGAATATAATCAACAGACCTTCCATTAAGGAGCAGAACTCATAAAATGGAGCAAAGATAGCTTCTTCAGCAAACGATGCTGGAACAACTAGGCATCAGCATGCAAAAAATAATAATAATCATCTAGACACAGACTTTACACTCTTCCCAGAAGTTAACCTAAACCTGGGATCTTCTATGGGTCATAGACAGATAGATATCATCACCGACTCAATGGACATGAGTTTGAGCAAACTCCAGGAGACACTGAAGGACAGGGAAGCCAGGCATGCTGCAGACCATGGGGTCATGGACAGTCAGACCCAACTGAGCAACTGAACAACAACAACATGGGTCACAGACCCAAACATAAACTGCAAAACTATAAAACTCCTAGAAGATAGTACAGGAGAAAGCCTAGATGACTTTAGGTATTGTGACAACTTTTCAAATTCAACACCAAGGAACTATCCATGAAAGAAAGAATAAATAAGTTGGATTTCATTAAAATTTAAAACTTCTGCTCTGTGAAAGACAATGTCAAAAACAGAGAAGATAAGTCGTGGATGGGGAGAAAATATTTGCAAAAGGCACATCTCATAAAGGACTAATGCAAAATATACAAAGACTCTTAAAATTCAACAGTAAGAAACAATCTAACTGAAAAGTGTACCAAAGACCTTAATAGACACCTCACCAAAAAAGATATACAGATTGCAAACATGCATATGAACAAATGTTCCACAGCATATGTCATCAGAGAGATGCAAACTTAAACAAGCTGATGTCACTACACACCTATTGGAATGACCCAAATCTGAAACGCTGACCACAACAAACTCTGGCAAATGTGTGGGGCAATGAGAACTCCATTCATTGCTGGTGGGAAAGCAAAACAGTGCCGCCACTTTGGAAGACAGTCTGGCTATTTATTACAAAACTAAATGCATTTGTACCCTGTGATCTAGCAATTGTGCTACTTGGTTTTTATTGAAAGGATTTTAAGACTTATGCTGTCGTTGTTCAGTTGCTAAGTCATGTCTGACTCTTTGCAACCCCATGGATTGCAACAAGCCAGGCTTCCCTGTCCTTCACTATCTCCTGGAGTTTCTTCAAGTTCACGTCCATTGAGTTGGTGATGCCAGCCAACCATCTCATCCTGTTGCCCCTTTCTCCTCTTGCCCTCCATCTTTCCCAGCATCAGGGTCTTTTCTAATGAGTCTGCTCTTTGCATCAGGTGGCCAAAGTCCTGGAGCTTAAGTTTCAGCATCAGTCCTTCCAATGAATATTCAGGGTTGATTTCCTTTAGGATGGACTGGTTTGATCTCCTTGCTGTCCACAGGACTCTCAAGAGGCTTCTCCTGCACCACAAGACTTTGTGTGCACACAAAAAAATTGTTACACAGATGTTCACAGAAACTTTACTCATAATTGCCAAAACTGGAAGATATCCTTTAGAAGGTGAGTGGATAAACAATATACTGTGGTATATCCAGATAATGGAATAAAGCTCAGTGCTAAAAGAAATGATACATCAAACCATGAAAAAGAAATGGAGGAAACTTAAATACATATTACTAAGTGAAAGAAGCCAGTATGAAAGGTCTCTGTGCCGTATGACTCCTGTGTAGTCTCCTATAGACTGCTGCATAGTCTACGTACGACATTCTGAAAACGTCTACACCATGGGGTCTAAGAAGATCAGTAGTTGCCCCAGGGTTGGATGGGAGGGAGAAGGAGGAGTGTGTGGGGCACACAGGAGTGTCAGGGCAGTGAGAATACTCTGTGTGATTCTGTAAGGATGGATACAGGTCATGGCACATGTTTCCACTGAATCTACAACACCGAGAGGGAACGATGGACCCCGGTGATTGTGACGGGTCAGTGTAGCTGCATCAGTTGTAACAAATGTACCCTCTGGTTGATGATGCTGATTATGGAAGAGACTGTGCATGGGTGGCAGGCAGTGGGCTCCTGGAAGGGGTACAGTGACGGTGGGGAAGATGGTGCGGGGAGACGGAAGGCATCAGAGCAGGAAGGAAGGAGATAATATGTACCAATGATGAAGAAAAAAATAATGGCAGAAACCGTGATAAAGTCTCAATAATAAATGGAATGCACATGAAAAATGGTGATAGAAAGATAATCTTAGCCATTTCAGTAGAAACTTATTCTGTGAAGGATAGAAATACTGCAAACAAGATTCGAGGTGACCAAGGAGATGGGCCACATTGAGGGTGTATCATTACTCCCTCAGTGGTCCAGGGCTGATGAAAATGGCCAGCTCCCAGGTATTCACCTCTGCCTCAGGACCTAGACCTGGGGCTTTTCCTGCCTTCCTGGGAGGGGCTCAGCTTCCTTCCCTGCCCAGAAAATCAGGACACTCCCGTTATTGTTCCAGCTCACTACCTGCCTCCGTAAGCTTGGAACCAGGGAGTTCTGAGCATCTCTGTGCTGTCACTGCCTTTCAGACCTCACTTAAGCAAGCTAAAGGCTCAGAACTTAAATGTGGAAAGAAGCAAAGAACATTCTGGGTCACGGGTAGAATATGACCAAGGTGACCATTTATGAAGCTAAACGTCAGAAGACTCTACAGGATAAACTTAAAAGGAGTGTGTTTGTTGAGTGAGACAGCCTGGGTACCAGACTCCATTGAGGTGACAGTAGGAGCAGCTCTGGGCCATGATGGGGTCTTGGCCACAGAGGATGAGAAATGAGCAGATATACATGGGAGAGGAAGGGCTGTCAGAACTTGGTGCCACTGGGCTTGGAGGTTTTCTTCCTTGCTTGACTTTCTTTGCTGGGGAGGGAGGAAGGATTGTGTACAATAAGTATTGCAGAGAAAGATTTTCTTGGAACCAATCTCTGACCAAATTTTAAAAACTGTAGGCAGATGGACTCTGGTCATAAGGAGAAAAGTCCCTACTCCTACCTGCTCATACTCCCCCACAGCGTTCCTCACTCAACACAACACCCTGACGAGCCAAGTTCCTATCAGTGTGAATAAAGTGAAGAGTAGATGTGGACCTGAAGCGATCAGAGAGGGTCACCGTGGATCGGCCGTGATCATTGACAGGTCCAGAACACGGATTGGCAGTCCAACATATGAGCCCCCAACAGCACATGGACTGATTTCCAGAATTAGTCCTCACAAAGAGCGCATTTGTCCCCAACCCCATGCCCAGCTGGCATATTAATGAGTATGCCCTTTCCCCTGGCAGGTAACGAGCATCTGGATGGCCCACTGTGGCTCTGGAAGCAACAAAGAACAAGGCAGGGATGAGTTCAGCTAATACACCGTTCACCACCTAAAGGGATCACCTTGGACCTGTCACTATGATGTTGACTTAGTCAAGATGGCTAGAACCACCAACTCTTCTGAATATTATCTTTGCTGTCAGTGGTATCAGTGGACACAGATATTCTAGACCTAACATCCTGGTTGGTCCAAGACTGAGTGGTTTCCTGGGTGTGGGACTTTCAGTGCAAACACCATGATCATTTTGTACAAACCAGAAGAGCTGACCACCTTACAAATTAAACAGAAAAGCTGGGAAAGGGGGTATACCCTTAAAGTTTTCAATTTTGCTTAAGTTTTTCCAACTCACTTCAATAGATAAACTTAAACATTAACATCTTCCAGCTTTCTGGAAACTTTAAGAACCAGAGTTAATTCTCTTGAGCCCAGTTGGTCAGAAGAACTACTGAAATAGCAGAATTCTTGGCCCAATTGCTTGAGCCCCGTCAGCAATCCTGAAAGGAACAGAGCTTGGTACAGACAAATCAAAGTCTGAATTAGGAGGAAAATCTGTTATGTGTTTTTTTTCTATTTTGAGATATGAAGATGTATTAGTTTCAGGTTTATACGTTTCCAGGTTGCTAATGTTAACTACTCAGATTTTTGGAGTGAATTGCTTCGATGAATAAAATGACGTGTTTGGGCAATCCAATTTTTTTTAGGCGATAGATCATTCTAGAGCTTGAAACAGTTTGAATATTCAGTCACAGGATAGAAGCCATGTGGTAGGGGTCTGTTGACTTTGCAGAGACCGTGGTCCATGTCCAGGCAGTGCCCAGAGAAGGTGCCTTGAGCCCTTTCCCTTCAGACAGCCTGAGAGTGGCTCCAAGGGGTGTGAGGCTACCCAGGTTACCCTGAATCCCAGACCACAGCGGACGCTGCGGACACGAAACGGCAACAACCCCAAAGATGTGTCGCATGCTGACGGCTTGGAGGACTATCTGGTGTTGCTCAGACACGAAACAACATTTTTCTAATAAAAAAATTCAACCAATGAGTAGTGTCGCAGGTCTGGACTAGCTCCCAAGCTGTCAGACTAGAACCACAATTGGTCCTTTGGGAGGCCCAGCCTCTCCGAGGGAAGGCCCAGCTTTAGACTGAGCCCCGCTCCTGCGTGCCCACCCTGCCAAGCCCCAGCCCGTCTCCTAAGTCAGCTACTTGCTCGGGGGGTAGAGAAAAGGCTCTGTGTATCTATTTCTAACGTTAGAAACTGAGTCATGCTCTATTTTAAAGAGTTTCATCACGTCCATCAAAGAAAAGGAATCTGCCTCTGTGAAACCTAAGAGGAGATTGGGAGAATAAACAAGGTCTTACTGCATCAAAGCTTTAGGAAAGCAGAACCAACAGGGCTGTTGTGAAGAATCTGTGTGCACGTTGATTCATTATTTGGAGCTGTGACTCCCAGCCCCCCTCCAGCCATGTGCCCCTCCACTTGCCCACTGGTCGGGGCTCAGACTGCAGCTGAGGCTGGAAGGAAACCGGTCTCGGAGACAGAGGTCTTGTGAAATGAAACCTATCAGATGACTGCTGATGGCAAGTGCTTGCTGTCCTTGGACAGCATCAGTGGCATCCTGAGAGCCTGGTGAAGATGCAGACCCTCCGACCTAGCTTCTCTGCCAGTGACTCCTGTGGGTGTCAGCGCCGGGGGAGCACGGGACAGGAAAGGAGACTGAGGGTCCCAGGCCCACATCCACCAAACCATGGATGTCACCCAGCAGCACGGCCACGTCACCGGCTCAGCCGATGTGGCTACGGCAAAGGGCCATTTATCTGCCAAGAGGTCACTTAGGTGAATGCGTTCGGAAGCCCTGCTTTCACAAATGCTCCCAACTGTGAAGGCTGAGGCTCAGGGTTTACTTAGCAAAGCATCCGCCCACAATGTGGGAGACCCCGGTTCAATCTCTGGGTTGGCAAGATCTCCTGGAGAAGGAAATGGCAACCCACTCCAGTATCCTTGCCTGGAAAATCCCATGGATGGAGGGGGGGCCTGGAAGGCTACAGCTCATGGGGTCACAAGGAGTCGGACACGACTTCACTTTCACTTTCACATTTGTTTAATTCAAGTCTTAAGTGCAGGAAGAAATTCTATTTAAACCAGGATGTCAGAGGCGACAGAAAAAGGCAGGGCCAATTCTGCCTTAGGTCCCAGAAACCCAAGGATGTAATCACCTCTCCATTCCGAGAGCAACGCTAGAGTGCAACCTTTGCACATCACATTTGTCTTGAAAAAGCACTCTTAATGTGCATTCCCTTTATTGACTGGTAACCAGGGAATTATTTGAAAATGACTCACAATTACTGTTTTAATCTTTATGAGTAACTGTATTTCCTGTCCTTCAATCATCCCCCAAACCTGATGACATACTCTCGGACTGGCTCCTTCGACCTGATGATGCGGCTGAACTCCCAGAGCCTCACCGGTCCTGTTACCCCATTGGACCCTGCATGTCCCCCATCCTTGGTCATCCCCAGGTGAGGGAGCTCAACAGAGCTGCAGTGGAAGAGAGCTACACATTCTTAGGAACATATTTACATTTGCTCTCATTTACACTGTGCAAATTCAAGCATTTATCTGCCTTCCTGCCTTTTAACCTTGAGAAGAAAATGATTTCAATGAAGTAAAGATATCTATTGTTCATAGTTGCGATGAATTGTTTCTCCCATTAAGAAGAGTTACTTTGAACAGTTCATCATAACTCTGTCTTCTGGCTGTTAGTGGAATATTAACATCCTCGCCTTTTCTGTAAATTGCAGAACTCAGTGGGCAATTTTCCTGAATGAAAATAAGCAAAATTTCTCTAGGATTTACATCTTTCTCTTCTCTCTATTTGTATATCCGTGTACATCCTTTAGTGTTTTCCTTTAAAAGGAAGAAGAGCCAGAGGAACCGCCGTAAATAATCTATTTCAGCCAAAGGGAGAGGCGGGCACATTGCGTCATGTTCTCCAGGATACGCAGCCCACATCAGTCTTGCTGAGAAAGGGGGCGCTTCACCTGTTTGAGACACATTTTGCTGCCCTTTGAATGATGTGTGTGCTTTTTATGTTTATGAAACTACCATCCAGCGAAAAATAGCGGCCTAATATTTTGACGTGAAGGTCATCTGAAAGTTTTACGGCCTGCAAGCCCGATCCGTTTGGTTGATAGAAAGCTCTTTCTGGGCCTTTCCAGATGCCCCCTGCCCGCTCAACTTTCTCTGAGTCTGGCATTTCGGCCCCCTCCCTCTATACCTCCTCCCACCAGACTAGTGGTCAGCTCCTTAAGGCTGTCCTCGTGAATTATGTTACAGCATTAAGAAAGGCTTTAGGATGAAAGCAGGTGTCAGTGGATGAGGGGGGTGGGGGCCGGGAACAGGAACCGGGGTGAGAGGGTCACCAACTCCATCCGCTGCCCCCGGAGCTAGTAGGATCCTTCCCGGCGGCACACACGGAAAAGTCATGAATGTTTCAGCTGCCGTGAAGTTTGGACTGGTGGAAGCATGTCTTGGGAGTTGCTGCCTCCTTGGAGCTCCTCGCCTTTGCAGGAACAGAATTCTCCCGAAGGCAACGTTGCGCAGGTGTGTCTGGCTGGACGCCTGTCCCTCATCGGGGAGGGTGGCGGAGGGAAGGGGGCCCATGGGGGACCCTGCGGGCACTCAGGCAGGACAGAGCAGGGCGCCCGCGACTTTCCTGCTGAGGGGACCACATCCTGCTGGTCTGTCTCTCTCTTTTAAAAAACCCACACCTGCATTGACAGTTTTCACTACTTGCCTATCTGATTTTTTGGGGTGTTCCAGAGATCAAGACAAGATACCCCCATTTTCCTTCAACCTTGAGGACACAGAGACCATTGCTGCCCTGAGAACAAAGATGGCCTTTATGCTTGGCTTCTCTGCAGCAGAGCATTAACACGAACAAAAGGACGCAGCCACTCCAGACCATATCAGATCCTACAACCACGTCGAAAACCGAATTACAGGAGAGCAAAGTGCAGCACTATGTTTTAAAATGCCAAATGTATTTTAAAGGACTCGGGTTTCCGTTTTCTCCTGCATTCAGAATTGTTGGTGATACGAACATAAGGGGACTGTTTTCTTATTCCAGTAATAGCCCAAATTTCAGTCTCAAGTCTTGTATTTACTACACCTGTCAAGAAAAAAGAAAAGGGGAAAAAGCCAAGCTTATAAATCACATTACAAGCATCTGACTTTTTTTTTTTTTTGCTTATAATTATACTGATGCTGTATCTCTGTATCTAGCATCCCTAAGCACCATCAGCTGAGCGGCCCAGCCAGCTGAGCGGCCACACACAGGGGCCACTTCAGTCCCTAATGAGAGATGATCAACTGGCAGTTGAAGTATGCAGCTAATTAATTATCATATTTGGCAAAGAACCTTTTGTAGCTAAGCAGATAATAGAACTGATGAATATCACTCTATCGATGTTAAAACTTTTTTTTTTTTTGGCATTAAGTGATGTTTTTCTCAGACAAGGAAATAGCAGAAATCCACATCAGGAGGAAAATGATTTATTTCATCAGTAATGCTCACCCTATTGGATTCATTACCTCTAAGCAAGTGTAAATGTATGTTCAGCTTGAGCTGACATTCCCATGCAGCTCCTCAAACCTTTTTAGGCATCAGTGGTAATTTTAATCTTGTCTTAAAAAAAAAAAAAAAGAGTCCGGCACAGCATGGAAGAACCGCATCTGCAGATCTGCAGATTTGGGGTGGTCAACGGCAGGACACCTCACCCGCCAGCCGCCAGCTGCCTTCCCCATTCAAAGGGCACACTCCACACAGGGCTTCCCTAAACTTGATCCCTCTTTACTCTTCCTATTTATTTTTCTTTGATAACAGCATGCACAATGCAAGAACTTATAGGTTGATGATAAGAGAAACAAACTTTAAATGTGGGGAGGGATGTGTCTGAATCTTGGGCCAAGAGAGGGGGCATAAAAATAGATCAACATGAGAACTGATTACTTTAGCCACACATTAATTCATCCATATGGTCCTGGGAAGAACTTCATTTTCTGTAAATATCCAAATGATAAAGATACATCCAACTGAATGCTTAAAATACTTTTAATGCAACCTTTTCTAAGAAAATGGTGTGAGTGTATGTGTGTGTGTGTGTGTGCGTGTACGCTCAGTCATGTTGGACACTTCGAAACCCCATGGACTGTAGCCCACAAAGCTCCTCTGTCCATGGGACTTCCCAGGGAAGAATACTGGAATGGGTAGCCATTTCCTTCTCCAGGGGATCTTCCTGAACCAGGGATCAAACTCACATCTCTTGCATCTCCTGCACTGGCAGGCAGATTCTTTACCACTGTGCCACCTGTGAAGTGCAAGAAAATGGATCAGATAATAAAATTATACTGGGATTAAAGATAAATAAAATTAAAAAGATAAAGTATAAATAAATTAATAAAAATATTAGAAAATAAATAAAAAGTATAAATAAATAATAAAATAAAGGATGATAAAATTAAGCACATTGAGAAACAGCCATTCACCCTACAATAGGCAGCGATGATCCATTTGATTCTCACAACGACCTTAAAGTGTGAGTGTGGGCACTGTTGCCACTTTACAGATGGGAATATTGAGGCCTAAGAAGGCTAAGTCACTGCCTGAGGTCACGGTGGAACATGGGAGCCTGCCTCGGGCTAGAGACCACAATATATTTTTTTAACTGTATGTTGTTGTGGTAAGAACAGTTCACATGAGATCTCTCTCAACAAATTCCTAAGTAGTCAGTGTTGACTGTAGGCAGAGTGTGGTGCAAAGGATATTTAGAACTTAGCCATCTTACACAACTGAAATGTTATGCCCACTGATTAGCCTTCCCCATCCCCCCCCCCCCCAACACCCCCCTCCCCGACCACCAGGCCACTCTAGGGTTCTCTAAATTTATCTATTTTAAAGACCTCATATAAGTGGAATCAGACATGATTTGTCATTCTGTGACTGGCTTAAACCACTCCACCCGATGTCCTGAAGTTTCATCCATGTTGTTGCGTATTATAGAACTGACTTCTTTTTTACGGCCAAGTAATATTCCATTGTACATCTGCACTGCATTTTCTTCATCCAGTTATCTACTGGTGGACACTTGAGCTGTTTCCATGTTCTGGCTACTGTAAATGATGCTGCAGTGAACAAGGCGTGCTGGCATCCCTTCAAGATCCTGATTTCAATTATTTGAAATAAATAAACAGAAATGGGATTGCTGGATTATATGGTAGGTCTAGTTTTAATTTTTTAAGGAGCTCATATTGTTTTCCAAGTCTTCCCAGGTGGTTCTAGGGGTAAAGAACCTGCCTGCCAATGCAGGTAGACATAAGAGATGCAGGTTTGATCCCTGGGTCAGGAAGATCCCCTGGAGGAAAGCACAGCAACCCAGTCCAGTATTCTTGCCTGGAGAATGCCAAGGACAGAGGAGCCTGGCAGGCTGCAGTCCATAGGGTTGCACAGAGTCAGACATGACTAAGGGACTTGGCATGCACACATATTGTTTTCCATTTTGCATTCCCATCGACAGTGTGCAAGGGTTCCCTTTGCTCCACATCCTCGACAATGCTCGTCTTTGTTTTCTGATTTTGGACAGAAGTCATTCGAACCATTATTCGATGTCCCAGGTGCCAAAGGCCTCGGGTCACCCTTGGTGCCCCGCCTGCGCGCCCCTCCAACACCTGTAAGTGCTTCGGTCACCAATGGTGTGTGCTGGACACTGGGTCAGGCAGAGGAGGGCCTGAACAAAAGTCAGACCTTATGAAGGAAAGTCAAAACTGCACAGAGTGGTTCAGTCCTCCGCGGATCCTCACTTCAGGGTCTGAAGAGCAGAGAGGAGCTGGGTGCACTCAGACAGCCAGAGACGCAAGGACAGACCCAGAGAATGGCATCTCCTCTAACGGAGAAATAACGCAGGCCTCCTTCACTCGTCTGCCCCTCCCGGGACCCCCGTGGCCCGCCGCGTCGGCTTGGGTGGTGTGGGACCGGGTGGCAGCGTGGTTTGGGGTGGGCATTTTCTCTTTGGCTGTTTCTTCGAGCCGACAGGAGGAACAAAGGGACGCGTCGCATCTCGCCTTTGAGAGCGAAGCGGCAGAGTGACGGCGCCCGCCCGCCGGAGGCGCGGCATCTCCGGGCATCGCGCGCCCCCACCTATCAGCGCGCTGGCAGCTGGGGAGATACATTTAGATAAAGCAGCCTCAATCGCCGATAACAAGCCCCGCAAATGTCAGGAGGCACAAAGGCCGCCATTGATTGCCGCGCGCAGCCCGGCCCCCCTTTCTGCAGCACTCCAGCGCTCCTTCCTCTCCTCTCTCACGCAGCGGTGGCTCTGGCGGGACTGACCCGCCTGCGGAAAAGGCCATTGTGCCTGAACACGGATTGTGCCGTTTGCTAAATGGAGTTGATCAACATCTCTCCAATTCCCGCGCCTGCGCTGCCCCCTCGGAGGGAGGCCGGTTTCTCTCCCAGCCAGGCCGGGGTCTGCGCGGCTCCCACCTCCAGCCCCAGCCCAGCAGCCCGTTTGCAGGCACAGGCCTCGGGCTGGACAAATCTCAGACAGGGGCGGGCAGGGGCCTGGAGCCCAGCCCAGCCTGAGCAAACTGGACACAAGCCGGGGACGGCGGCCGCTGCCCGTGGATGTCAGGTGTCGGGGAGATGCTCCGGGCTAATAAACTGTCCTCCCTTCCCACTGAGCAGGGTGTCTTTCCTGGGCAAGCAGCTACCTTTCAAGTCCCTTTGAAGCCCCACGAAGGATGCGGAGGAGGGAAGGAGTAGGCGTGAATACCAACAGCAGCTCTAGGCCGGGTTCATGACCCCGGCCAGCCCTCGCCTCCTCTCCTACCTGCTGGCCCAGGGAACCCACCATGGGAGGTGCCCTTGGATTTGCCCATCATGGTGATGACTGTGCAGATGCAAATACCCTGAAAGGGGCTGTGAGGGAGACAATAGCTAGTTCAACAGCCGTAGGTTTTTCTTATTTTAATTTTTGGCTCTTTCCTTTGGAGTATCCCACATAGCACCCTGAGTTCACGTGGAGTCATTCCAGATCTGTTTACTGAAAATATACGCCTTGGCTATCGAATGTTTGCTCATCCTTTGCTGGCTTTTATTGGCACCTGAACTTGACATGAATTCCAGCGTCCTGAGCACCTCTGAGGGGGATAAATTATAATATGCATTATTATTTTGCTTTTAATAGCTATGGGTAAATAATAGAACTCGACCTCTCTTCTGGCCCACCGTGCTTTAAATAGTTGCTTTGGAGAAGAAAAACAAGAATTAGACATCAAAAAACTGCTTCAGAAGATTCCAATAGTAAGAGGAGTGTACTCTAAAAAGAGAAAAAGAGCAATGTACCAAGTGGATCAGCATTTAAAAGGTTCAAACATTTTAAAGACAAAGAGAAGGTGTGACAGGCAGCATGACAGCCCCCAGAGATGAACACATCCTGATGCTCAAACCCTATGAATATGTCCAGCTACTGGGCAAAGAGGAATTAAGATGGTAAACGAAATAAGGCAGCTAATCAGGTGATCTTAAAGTGAGGAGTTAATTCTGGATGATCCAGACTTATCAAAGTGATCAGAGTCCTTCCACATGGGAGATGGAGGTTGAAGGGTGGGCTGTAGCCTTGGGATATGACGGCAGTAGGACTCTCCCTGCTGGTGCTGGCTTTGAAGATGAAAGAAGGACACAGGCCAAGGAACAGAAGCACCCGCAGAAGCTGGAAAAGGTAAGGGACCAGATTCTCCCGGACTCTCCGGAAGGAAGCACCCCAGCCCACATCTTGACTTCAGCCCTGTGAAACCCATGTTGGATTTGCAGCTCAGGGGACTGGAGGATAACACCTTTGCTTGAAGCGATTTGTTGAAGCAACAATAGGAAACTAACACCAAAGGAAAAGAAGAGCTCCTATTTACTGAGAAAGCGCGTGCGTGCTAGGCCACTTCAGTCGTGTCCAGCCCTTTGCAACCCCCTGGACTATAGCCCGCCAGGCTCCTCTGTCCATGGGATTCTCCAAGCAGGAATACTAGAGCAGGTTGCCATTTCCTTCTCAAGGGGATCTTCCCAACCCAGGGATCAAACCCACATCTCTTAAGTCTCCTGCATTGGCAGGTGGGTTCTTTACCATGGGAAGCCCTTATTGAGCAGGTACGAGGTGCCAAACCCTGGGCTAAGCATTTCACTTGCATTACCTCCCTCACTCCTCCGGGTCCTCCTGGGACATGAGCCCCATTGTGGTTCCCATCGGAAGAGCAAACAAGTTTAAAAGGTTATAAAGCCGAATGCAAAGCTCCAGCTCCCGTCCACTACTGCTTGTCCATGAAGATCCCTCCCTGCTTCTGCTAGGTTGTTATTGATGCTAAGTCATGCTGGATTCTTCTGTGACGCTATGTACCGTACCCCGCCAGGCTCCTCTGTCCATGGGATGATGTCCCAGGCAAGAATACTGAAGTGGGTTGTCATTTCCTTCTCAAGGGGATCATCCCAACCCAGGATCAAACCCACATCTCCTGCATTGGCAGGCAGGTTCTTTACCACTGAGCCACCAGGGAAGCCCTATTTCTGCTGTGTGTGTGTGTGTGTGTGTGTGTGTGTGTGTCTATTTCTGCTGTGTGTGTGTGTGTGTGTGTGTGTTAGTCGCTCAGTTGAATCCAACTCTTTTCAACCCTGTGGACTGTAGCCCACCAGGCTCCTCTGTCCCTGGAGATTCTCCAGGGCAAGAATACTGGAGTGGGTTGCCATTCCCTTCTCCAGGGGATCTTCCTGACCCAAGGATTGAACCCAGGTCTCCTGCATTTGCAGGCAGATTCTTCACCGTCTGAGCCACCAGGGATACTAGTGAATAAAATATTTATTCCACTAGTTGAATTATGGCACACATTGAACCAGAGCCATCAGTCATTGTTTAGAGACTCAATTTATAAAAATGAAATCAAGAACCTAGTAAGCAAATCTCTGAGTCATTGAAAAACCATGTCAATTGTCTCAGCCACACAATATTGGAGATTTCCTAGACGAGTTTGTGGAATTGCCTTGCATGCAGCATTCACAGTGAATTCCTCCAACAATACCTTCAGACTGAACCAAATTTGACATTTATAATGGCCCAAGAAAAGCATCTCCCTAATGATATCACATCACTGCATGCCACAGAAATCAAAGGTGTCATTTCTTATAGAAATACTGGTTCCAACATGATGTCAGGTGACTCCTTCAGAGGGTCAATGGAGCAAAGTGAAGGAGGTAAGACCCTGCAGAGGCTATGGATGGTCAAACACAGGCAGTTTGCTCATTCAAGGAGAAGGCAGATTCTGCAAGAAGAAGAAACTTCAAGAATGTCAGTCAGTTCAGTTCAGTCGCTCAGTCGTGTCTGACTCTCTGTGACCCCATGAATCGCAGCACGCCAGGCCTCCCTGTCCATCACCAACTCCCGGAGTTTACTCAAACTCATGTCCATTGAATTGGTGATGCCATCTAACCATCTCATCCTCTGTTGTCCCCTTCTCCTCCGGCCTTCAGTCTTTCCCAGCATCAGGGTCTTTTCAGATGAGTCAGCTCTTCACATCAGGTGGCCAAAATATTGGAGTTTCAGCTACAGCATCAGTCCTTCCAATGAACACCCAGGACTGATCTCCTTTAGGATGGACTGGTTGGATCTCCTTGCAGTCCAAGGGACTCTCAAGAGTCTTCTCCAACACCACAGTTCAAAAGCATCAATTCTTCTGCACTCAGCTTTCTTTACCGTCCAACTCTCACATCCCTACATGACCACTGGAAAAACCATAGCCTTGAATAGACAGACCTTTGTTGGCAAAGTAATATCTCTGCTTTTTAATATGCTGTCTAGATTGGTCATAACTTTCCTTCCAAGGAGTTAGTGTCTTTTAATTTCATGGCTGCATCACCATCTACAGTGATTTGGGAGCCCAAAAAAATAAAGTCAGCCACTGTTCCCACTGTTTCCCCATCTATTTGCCATGAAGTGATGGGACCGGATGCCACGATCTTAGTTTTCTGAATGTTGAGCTTTAAGCCAACTTTCAAGAATGTATACTTTTCCAAATCCTTTGGGGAAAAAACATCCAAGCACATGTCATTAGAATATCTTGGTTCTTTAACAAAATGAAGCAAAGGAATGACTCTCTACTGGGTCAAACAGTCAGCGGTCCAAAAAGATGTGTGTTCCTCTTCCAAAGTGTAGCACTGCAAGGAAAAGAATTTTTCAGGTCCTCTTACACTGAGATGGGACCATGATATCAGCTGTTAGAGCTTTCTTGGTGACTCAGCAGTAAAGAATCCACCTGCAATGCAGGAGATGCAAGTTCAACACCCAAGTCAGGAAGATCCCCTGGAGGAGAAAATAGCAACCCGCTCCAGTATCTTTGCCTGGAGAATCCCATGGACCAGAGGAGCCTGGTGGGCTACAGTCCATGGGGTCACAAAGAGTCAGACATGGCTGAGCAACTAAACCACCTCCATCATGATACTACCTCTTCCTAATGGAGATTATTAACAGAAGTCATCTTGTCTTTTCTGTGCCGAGTATAGAATAGTGTTAGTAGCCCACCAGGCTCCTCTGTCCATGGGATTCTTCAGGCAAGAATACTGGAGTGGGTACCCATTTCCTGCTCCAGGGGATCTTCCCGACCCAGGAATCGAACCCAGCCTCCTGCATCCAGGGCGGATTCTTTACCATCTGAGCCACCAGGGAAGTCCTTTCTGGGCTGATTTTAGGAAGCCAATGTGTTCTCACTACTCCTCTATCCCCTTTCCCCATTGAACATGGAGCTACACGAGGGAAGGGGCTTGGGCCCCTGAATCACTGTGTGGAAGACCGTCTGCTAAACACAATGTTGGACGATTGTATAAGCAATAAATTTGGTTGTGGTTAAGTCCCTGGAATTTCAGGGTCTGTCTTGATAAACCCGTTACAGCTAGCTGGTAGCATTATCATAATCAAAACAGACATTCAAAAGGTCAAGAGGAGCATGTCTTATGGCTTTTGGCAGCAATAGTGATGAGTACCTGGAAGGGCAACTTGGAGTCGTTTCCACGTGTGGTCTGTAGCAATAAAGAATCCTTCACAGTAGCTTCTCACAAGGCATTTTGCCAAAGTTACTAAGGTCACCAATCTTTAAAGCTCAAAGTTGTGTGTGTTGGCCTGGAATTGATTCTGATGTAGAAAAGACTCTGAAGGTGTGTATTGTATGCCTCACCCTAAGAATCTGTGTTGATGCTGCAGGATCTTTTCAGGGAAAGAGCTTCTTGTTTATAGAAAATGCTTTCTAAAAATGGCTCAAAAAGCTCCCAAGTTCAACTCAGAAATATGCCACAAGAAAGTATAGGGAATTTTTTTTTTTTTGTAAGAAAATATAACTTTGTGTATACTACTTGCAACATAGAGATTGAGAAAAAAAATCTTCAGTGGAACTTCATAGACATTAGCTGAGGTTTAGAATGTTGTTGGGGGCAGGGAGGTTGTTTGGGGAATTACCATCGCCACAAAATACCTTCAAGCAAGTAATGAGGCTTGAAAGGTAGCAGACATAATTAAAACATCGGAAGCATCTTGCTAAACGGTTTTGAGCTTCCCCCCGTGGCTCAACAGTAAAGAATCTGCTTGCAATGCAATGGGTTCAATCCCTGGGTCGGGAAGATCCCCTGGAGGAGGGATGGCAACCCACTCCAGTATTCTTGCCTGGAGAATCCCATGGACAGAGGAGCCTGACGGGCTACAGTCTACAGGGTTGTGAAGTCGGATACAACTAAGCAACAGCACACACACAGGAAGCACCTTGTTGAAGGGCTTTGAGCCCCGGCCTTGAAATGTCTAGCAGGGACCAGAAGGAGTGAGGGAGCCTCAGCTTTCCCTCACTTGGAAACTTGTTTATGTCTCACAGGTCCCAGGAGGCATCTGGTTCTCCTCACTGCAGTGGAATAAGGAGTTAGCCACGCCTACTTCAGTCTTACTCCTGAGGTTCCCAAGTCCTCTCTTAGACCATTCTGGACAGGCAAGGGAGTGGAAGAGGTGGGAAGCTCTCTCATCAAGAACTCCATCCCATCGACAATCCCAGCTCCCCCATCCCTGCGCCACACTTTCCACCATGTGGTTTCCCCCGCTCCCACCTTGAGTCCTTGGGCCCGGCAATCACAAAACACTTGTTATTAGGAGGCTATGATTACTGTGCTTCCATATTGCTATTATAATAACCTATTACTCTGAGGGTGGTTTGTATGAAATTGACATTTTTGTAGATCACAGAGAAGCAAATATGACCAAGTTCATGTGATGCAACTGACTGTAATGTGGGATATTTACAAACTAAGAAGGCCAATAAAACCGCAGCCCTGGCCTAGTTCTGACCCCTGAAGTCCCTGCCGCATCCCGGCTCCATGCTGCGTGCTGTCTCCTCCTCCATCGCTGAGCCCTGCATCCCTCCTAAGAGCAACCATCAGTACAGCAAGTGGCATCACATTTTGAAGAGGATGCAAAATATATACTGTCTATTTTATAAAACAAATCATTCTCTTGAAAACCAACAGACTCTCACTATAAATATAGAAAAGAAATAAAACATACTCTTGATGTGTCCAAGAAATGGTGTGAAAGGGAAAATCACGCAGTCGTGTCTGACTCTTGGCGACCCCTTGGACACAGTCCATGGAATTCTCCAGGCCAGAATACTGGAGTGGGCAGACTTTCCCTTCTCCAGAGGATCTTTCCAACCCAGGGATTGAACCCAGGTCTCTTGCATTGCAGGAGGATTCTTTACCAGCTGAGCCACAAGGGAGACCAAAGAATACTAGAGTGGGCAGCCTAGCCCTTCTCTGGAGGAAGTGGCATTTGAGGCACTGACCTCGTCAGACACTCACCCAGCCTCCTGTCTCCTCTTTATGCAGAACCAAAGGCCAATTTCTTGTTACCTCAGCGAACTGCTCTTCCCAGCACTACACGTATGCCTGACAGGTTCCCAATCCTGATGAACAGGAATGAATTAACAGTTCTTTCTCTGACTCTTAAAATATTAAACCTGATAACTGTTGGGCATATGCTCCGCCTAAAACATAACTGTTAAAGATATGCATTGTACATTCATCCTCACCTCGGTAAATGACACATTTTTTTGCTCATCAAGCTCAGCTTGCCTTGTCTCAATATCATTTTGAGCATTTTTTTTTAACCCTTTGAATTCGAGTGGTGAACATCATCAGTGGAGCATCTTAGGAAACCAGATAAGAGCATAGGAAGCGTCTGCTGCCGGCAGTGTGAACTGGGGACAAACCCACCGGTTCATGTCGAGAATCCCAGAGCCTACCAGTTCCTCCACCTCCTGCAGCAAGCCTCATGCAAGTCTGAATTCCTAAACCTGTAGATTAAGGGGGAAAGCCCGTGATCTTCCTCACCAGCAACTCCTGGGTTTTAGAAGGGAATGATCCAACACACTTTGAAAAGAACGTCGTCTTTGAGGAAAATCCTTTTGATGATTATTTTTAATAACGGTAGCCCACTGATCTGCCTGCATTTGATGTTGGAACACCGCGGGGTGGGGGCCGGGGGGGATGCTTGTATCTCCATCGGTGGATTCTTGAGACACACCCAGTCCTCTGAGCACTGTCTGCTGAATTCCCTCGGCTGTCAGCCTTCCCCAGCTAGCCACGAAGCCTGTGAAGTCTGAGCGGTCTGCCCTCCTGCACGCCTCGGTCTGTACACCCTCCCACGGAGCAGTGTCAGGCGGTTTAAGGAAACCAGCCTCATCCCGGATGACTAGACAGACCCATCCCCGGGGTGAGTGACAGGCACTGACTGGGGATGCTCCCTGTTGACCGCAGGGACTGGGCTAGGCCCTGGGAAAGATGCTGACGTAGAACCAGGTAGACCCACGGGTTCACTTCCGGGCAGCCCCACGGGTTCACTTCCGGGCAGCGCCACGGGTTCACTTCCGGGCAGCTTTGCCCTTGCCGTGGGAGATGGGGGCTGGGAGGGGCAGCCCGCGGAAGGAGAGAAGTTATCAGTCAGTTGTGCTGTGTGCTCGGCCACGTCCCTCTGTAAACCCTCTGGATGCAGCCGCCAGGTTCCTCTGCCCATGGGATCTGTCCATGGGATCAGGCAAAAATACTGGAGTGGTTGCCATTTCCTCCTCCAGATTAGTCACAATCAGTATTTATCACTAAGTGAAAAGAACAAAAAGCCACAGATCTATGAGTCTCCTTACTCAAGGAAAACTGGGAATTAGTATTTGGTGAATACGCTTGCCTGGAGAAGCCCCGTGGACAGAGGATCCTGGCAGGTTGCAGTCCATCCGGCTGCGAATAGTTGGACGCAACTGAGCGTCTGAGCACGATGTGCAGAGGAGCAGGTTTCTATGCAGAGGCTGCCGATGGTCGTCTGATAGGACCCCTCCGGTCCACGGCCGCCCGCTCCCCCCTGTCAGTCCCAGCCTCAAGGAGCCTCAACCAGGGACGTGGTTTGGGCCAAGCTTAGCTCCTGAAGTCAGCTGAGGGAGGTCCTGTCAAAGACAGAATATGCCTCTTTTCAAAGAAAATTGCAGAAACTAATACAACATTGTAAATCAATTACATTCCAATAAAAAAAAATAAAAAGAAGAAAGAAACGGGCTGGTCTGGGGTTTGGTCACCGATGAGGAATGTCTTCATTTCAGACAGGAAATGCCCTGCTCTGAAGGGATTTCTGTGTCTCTGGAGGCCCAGCTCCCAGACAGATTCCTTAGGCTCCCTTCTCCGGAGCGGGATCTCAGAGGTGGTCACGATGACGCAGCTGTAACCTCAGCCGTGGGCTCCGGGCAGCACGCTGGAGGACGGGGGACGCTTCCATGGGGAAGGCTGCGCTGTAGGCGGAGGTGCAGGAGGCCACAGCCCGCAGCTCCGCTCACAAACCCGCTCACGGCAGGCGGGCCTCTCTGCAGCTGGTCACAATTTTACATCGAGGGATTCTTCGCGGTTCCATCAGGGAGTCTCTCATCCTGACAGCTGCTCGCAGCCACCTGGAAGAAGGTGAGCGAGTCATGCAAGAAAACACACTTTGCAGCCGGACCTGCCGCGCACTGGCCTGGTGATCTTAAAAAATGTGTCAGAATTTTTTGAGCCTTGTTCAACCTAGGAAGGGGGCTTCTCAGGTGGTGCAGTGGTAAAGAATCTGCCTGCCGATGCAGGAGATACCAGGGGTGCAGATTTGATCACTAGGTAGGGAAGATGCCCTGGAGGAGGAAATGGCAACCCACTCCAGCATTCTTGCCTGGGAAATCGCATGGACAGAGGAGCCTGGCAGGGTACAGTCCCTGGGGATCGCTAACAGTCCGATGACTTAGCGGCTAGACAACAACCACCTAGGGAAAAACACCACCTCAAAATCCAACTCTACTACTTATAAACCAAGCAATTTAGGCAAATTATTTACCTTCACTGAACACTTACTTTCTTTTTTTTTTTTTAATTTATTTACTTTTTCAGTGGGTTTTGTCATACATTGACATGAATCAGCAATAGATTTACACGTATTCCCCATCCCGATCCCCCCTCCCACCTCCCTCTCCACCCGATTCCTCTGGGTCTTCCCAGTGCACCAGGCTCGAGCACTTGTCTCATGCATCCCACCTGGGCTGGTGACCTGTTTCACCATAGATATTATACATGCTGTTCTTTCGCAACATCCCA